>NC_090439.1:563332828-563567828 GCF_031143425.1 Pleurodeles waltl
CCTGTCTGGTGACGTTAGGTAGTGGTCCTGCAGGGTTGTAAAAGCATGATTATTGCATCTGTGTGTGTCATGGTGTGCAATGGGTGGATGAGCGTGTACCCCAGTGCTAGCATTCCTGTGTGGGGGTTCTGTGATGATGGTTAGGGGGTGTTATGGGTATGTGCAGTGGGCATGCTTTAGTGAGGGGTGACCATGCTTTGTTGTGTCATGCAGGGTCTGGTGTTGGTATGGGTGGTTTGTGTAATTAGTACATTAGTGAGGAGTTGGAGTGATAGGGGAGGGGAGAGAGTGGGGGTGTGTGATAGCATACAGGTAGGGTGGGGGATATGATAGTTAAGATTTGACTTACCAGTGTCCATTCCTCCACCGACTCCTCCGAGGCCCTCAGGATGCATAATGGTCAAGACCTGCTCCTCTCATGTTGTTAGTTGTGGGGGAGGAGGTGGGGGTCTGCCACCAGTCCTCTCAACCGCGATGTTGTGCCTGGAGACCACGGAATGCACCTTCCCCTGTAGGTCGTTCCACCTCTTCCTGATGTCCTCCCGATTTCTTGGGTGCTGTCCCACTGCATTGACCCTGTCCACGATTCTTCGCCATAGCTCCATCTTCCTAGCTATGGAGGTGTGCTGCACCTGTGATCCAAATAGCTGTGGCTCTACCCGTACGATTTCCTCCACCATGACCCTGAGCTCCTCTTCCGAAAACCTGGGGTGTCTTTGCCGTGCCATGGGGTGGTGTAGGTGATGTGTGGGGTGGTGTATGTGGTGATGAGTGTGGTGATGTGTAGTGGTGTGGGGTGTTTTGTGTGTGGATGTTGTGTGGGCGATGGTGTCGTGTGCTCTGTGTGGTGGGGTTGTCTATGCTGTGCTCTCCCTCTCGCCTTCGTTTATAATTTTTGGTCATAGGGGTTTGTGGGTGATGTGGGTGTGTGTTTTATATTGTGTTGGGTGGGTGGGATTGGTGTTTGTATGTGTATCAGGTGTGTGTATTTTGAATTGTCCAATGTGGCGGTGTTTTGGAGATTTGTGTGTATTTTGAGCGCGGCGGTGTGTACCGCCAATGGAAAACCGCGGTTGAAAGACCGCCGCATGGATTCGTGGGTCGTGATAGCATGGGTGTGTTTCTGTTGGCGTGACGGTGCAGGTTTTGTTTTCGCCAGTTTATCACTGACCTTTGGTGTGGCGGACTTGTGTGGGTGTCTGAATTTCGGCGGATTCCGAGATGTGGGTCATAATAGCTGTGGCCGAATTCTGCGGCCGCTGTGGTGTATTGGTGGTCTTCTGCACAGCGGTAAGCAGCTTTTACCGCCAATGTTGTAATGACCCCCTAAGTCTGAAGGTAAAAACACCACTGAGGGCTCGCGTGACGGATATCCGAGGAAGAGTTCCAGGAGGTCGGATTGCAGTAGCGATTTCGTCCCCGCTGGAGAAAATCTCCAGAAAAACGACTATGTCCGAAGGTAAACTTTTGACCAAGGCCTCGCGCAGGCTGTAGCTTGAGCAGGGCTCCATGGCAGTCAGCTTTAAACTTTGACTTTGCCTCGGTAGTGGTGCGACCAGATGACCAGACTGGTGGTATTAATTTCTAACCGCTAAAAAACATTAAGGCCATCATTACAACATTGGCGGTAAATGCCGCTTACAGCCGTGCTGACCGCCTCCAACATACTGTGACCTCGGCGGTATACCACTACGGGTATTATGACCCACACAGAGAAATCCACCACTATACAGACACCCACACAAGTCCGCCAGCCCAAAGGTCAGTGATAAACTGGCGGTACCAAAACCCACACCGTTAACGTCAACAGAAATACGCCCACAGCATCATGACCCACGAATCACTGCGGCGGACATTCAACCGTGGTAAACCATGGGCAGGACACACACACTAACAAAACTACACCACATTGGACAATTCAAACTACACACACCTGACACACATACACACACCATACCCACACACCCAATCCAATATAAAATACACACCCACATTACCCACAACCCCTCACAACAACAAAAATATTGCCAACTTAGAGAGAGACAAGCCAGGGGCACCCACTGAATCTGAGCCACATAACACCATCACCCATACACCATCCACGCACCTCACAGCACACACCCCAACTCATTACCCCACACACCCTCACAAATACCACTCACACTACACCCATGGCACCACAAGGACACCCCAGGTTCTCAGAGGAGGAGCTCAGGGTCATGGTGGAGGAAATCATCCGGGTACAGCTACAGCTATTCTGATCACAGGTGCAGCAGACGTCCATTGCTAGGAAGATGGAGCTATGGCGGAGCGTAGAAAGTTGACCGGGACCTCTCAGGCAGTGTATCTGAAGAGGGCTCCAAGGACGTCAGATCAAGATTCAGGTTTGCCCCAGTCAAAGGATTTTAATCTAAACAAAATGACTAAGGGGGTGATTTTAACCTTGGCGGACGGCGGAGGCCGTCTGCCAAGGTACCGCCGTGAAATGACCGTACCGCGGTCAAAAGACTGCGGCGGCCATTTAAACATTTCCTCTGGGCCGGCGGGCGCTCTCTGAAAGAGCGCCCGCCGGCCCAGAGGAAATGCCCCTGCAACGAGGACGCCGGCTCAGAATTGAGCCGGCGTAGTTGCAGGGGTGCGACGGGTGCAGTTGCACCCGTCGCGTATTTCAGTGTCTGCAAGGCAGACACTGAAATACTTTGCGGGGCCCTCTTACGGGGGCCCCTGCCGTGCCCATGCCATTGGCATGGGCACGGCAGGGGCCCCCAGGGGCCCCGCGGCACCCCCTACCGCCATCCTGTTCATGGCGGGTTTCCCGCCATGAACAGGATGGCGGTAGGGGCTGTCAGAATCCTCATGGCGGCGGAGCGCGCTCCGCCGCCATGAAGGATTCCCCCGAGCAGCGGTAAGTCGGCGGGAGCCCGCC
Source organism: Pleurodeles waltl (assembly GCF_031143425.1). Taxonomy (NCBI): domain Eukaryota; kingdom Metazoa; phylum Chordata; class Amphibia; order Caudata; family Salamandridae; genus Pleurodeles; species Pleurodeles waltl. The sequence continues at coordinate 563,335,755 of NC_090439.1, forward strand.
GACTTGCCGCTTCTGACCGCGGCTGAACCGCCGCAGTCAGAATGCTCGTGGGAGCACCGCCAGCCTGTTGGCGGTGCTCCCGTGGTCGGTGTGCCTGGCGGCCACCGGCCGCCAGGGTCAGAATGACCCCCTAAGTCTGAAGGTAAAAACACCACTGAGGGCTCCCGTGACGCATATCTGAGGAAGAGTTCCAGTAGGTCGGATTGCAGTAGCGATTTCGTCCCCGCTGAAGAAAATCTCCAGAAAAATGACTAAGTCCGAAGGTAAACTTTTGACCAAGGGCTCCCACAGGCTGTAGCTTGAGCAGGGCTCCATGGCAGTCAGCTTTAAACTTTGACTTTGCCTCGGTAGTGGTGCGACCAGATGACCAGACTGGTGGTATTAATTTCTAACCGGTAAAAAACATTAAGGCCATAATTACAACATTGGTGGTAAATGCCGCTTACAGCCGTGCTGACGGCCTCCAACATACTGTGACCGCGGCGGTATACCGCAACGGGTATTATGACCCACACAGAGAAATCCACCACTATACAGACACCCACACAAGTCTGCCAGCCCAAAGGTCAGTGATAAACTGGCGGTACCAAAACCCACACCGTTACGTCAACAGAAATACGCCCACAGCATCATGACCCACGAATCACTGCGGCGGACATTCAACCGTGGTAAACCATGGGCAGGACTCACACACTAACAAAACTACACCACATTGGACAATTCAAACTACACCCACCTGACACACATACACACCCACACACACCCACCCAATCCATTATGAAACACACACCCACATTACCCACAACCCCTCACAACAACAAAAATATTGCCAACTGAGAGAGAGACAAGCCAGGGGCACCCACTGAATCTGAGCCACATAACACCATCACCCATACACCATCCACGCACCTCACAGCACACACCCCAACACATCACCCCACACACCCTCACACATACCACTCACACTACACCCATGGCACCACAAAGACACCCCAGGTTCTCAGAGGAGGAGCTAAGGGTCATGGTGGAGGAAATCATCCAGGTAGAGCCACATCTATTCGGATCACAGGTGCAGCAGACGTCCATTGCTAGGAAGATGGAGCTAAGGCGGAGAGTCGTGGACAGGGCAATGCCGTGGGACAGCACCCAAGAACAAGGGATGACATCAGAAAAAGGGGGAACGACCTACGGGGGAAGGTGCGTTCTGTGGTTGCAAGACACCAGGTAGCTGTACAGAGCACTGACGGTGGAACCCCACCTCCTTCTAACAACATGGGAGGAGCAAGTCTTGGCGATCATGCATCCTGAGGGCCTCGCAGGAGTAGCAGGAGAACTGGACTCTGGTAAGTCAAATCTTTACTACTCCCCCCATCTGCATGACAAACTCCTACTCTCACCCCCATCACTCCACCACCTCACATACACCCCACCATCACAACCCGCCAATCCCAATACCAAGCCCTTCATGCAAAACCAATGCATGGACCCCCATCACAGACCTGCATGGACACCCATCACCACTGCATGCACGCTAGTGACAATAACTTAGCCAAACCAAGCACAACTCACACAGCCAAAGCTGCCTTGCTAATAACAACCATAGAGGGAAACATATCCATTCACCAGATGGCACATGCAGATACATTAACACTGCATTTACATCCCCACAGGACCCCCATTCAACGTCACCAGAGAGGAGGTGCCAGCCACATCCAGTCCCCCCACAGAAGAGGCCCACAGTGAGGACAGCAGCTCTGCACGCCTGGATCACGATGACCAAGCTGGCCCCTCAGGGGCCTTCGGACAGTCGGTGACCCAGCCACAGTCCCAAACCTCCACATAGCCTCCCCCTCAGGAAACACCACCACAGCACCCACCCAGCGGGCCCATTCCTCTGTCCCCATGACACGTCATTCACCAATGTGTCCACCACTACAGGGACCCCAAGCAACCCCACGAACACAGGACGATCAGGGACCTTGTTTCAGTGGGCACACAGTTCAGGGGACAGAGGCACAGGACAACAGGGAAGCTGCGAGGACTGCTGTGCGACAGGGGGAGGACAGGCCCAGGGAACCGCCTCTCCACAAGGCACTCGCCAACATCCTGGGAGCATACCATTATTCCCAGGAGACCATGGGCCAGATACTGTACACGTTGCAGGAGACCCAGCAGGAGGGACAGTACCTGGGAATCAGGGAGGACCAGAAAGACATCTACACCACCCTGGTCACCATTGCAGGGGTGCTGGCAGACATGGCCAACACCATGAGGGAGGCAGTGGCACACCAATAGGCCCCTGACACTAGCCACACTGATGAACAGCCCTCCACCTCCGCCGGCACTAGTAGACAGGAGGCCCCACCACAGGACCAACAGGCCACCAGCACCCCACCCCCTGCAGAAGGAGAACCACCCCGCAAACGGTTCCTGCGATCCAGGCAGAAGCCAGAGAACATTGCCAAGACCCCCACCAGGAGATAAGACTCTCCTGATTATCACCCGTGTGTCCTACTCTGTCACCCTGTCCACCTTGAACTGCCATTGCTCCCCTTCCTATGCCCCCTTGGACAATGCACCTGTGATACAAATAGACTGGACTCTACCCTGGACTTTCCTCCATCAGCAACCAAGCCCATTGCAATACCCCCTACACTTATTAGCACCTAAATAAACACCCTCTGAACAAATTCAAGTATGGAGTCTGTGTATTATATGACAACTGTATTAGTTTCACAAACTGTAAACATTGCAATTCTAATCTACTGTAATATTAACATAGGTATGACCTGTAGTAGGCAGAAGTAAACACACCAGGAGCCAGAGTGGGGCACAGAGCTCTAAAAATAGAGATGCCAAAGGGTACAGTAAGTGGCCATAGAAATAGAAAAATCAGGCTGCTATGTTCAATGTCAAACACAATACTGCAATGGAAGGTGAAGTTACAGTGTCTTACCTGTGTGTCACTGGAAGTACTGTTGAATGAGTGTACTTCTGTTGTCCACACCTTCTTCCTCTGCCTCCTCTTCCTCACTGTCCACAGGCTCCACCACTGCCACACGACCATCTCCAGGCTCATCCTCCTGCTGAAAAGGCACCTGGCGTCTCAAGGCCACGTTGTGCAACATGCAACATGCAACGATGATCTGGCACACCTTCTTGGGTGAGTAGTACAGGAATCTACCTGTCAGATGGAGGCACAACTGGAATCTGGCCTTCAGGAGGCCAAAAGTTGTCTGAATGATCCTCCTTGTTCGCCCATGTGTCTCATTGTAACGTTCCTCTGCCCTTGTCCTGGCATTCGTCCCTGGGGTCAGTAGCCATGAGAGGTTGGGGTAACCAGAGTCACCTGTAAATTTCGATGGATACCTGTTAGCCACACACTCACTCTTAGGGCCAAACTCACACCCATATACCTACATCAACTGGGTGGGGGCCACGGGCTCACCTATTAGCAACACCCGGTGCCTCTGGAGTTGAGAAATCACATAGCGAATGCTGCTATTCCTCAAGATAAAAGCATCATGCACAGAGCAAGGATACTTGGCATTGACATGGGATATCAACTGCACATTCAGAGAGTGAAAGCTTTTTCTATTCCTGAACACTTGTTCATTTCTCCGGGAGGGGGGGAACAAATGCAATATGTGTACCATCAATGGCACCAATAATGTTGGGGATATGTCCCAGGGCATAAAAGTCAGCCTTCACTGTGGCCAAATCCTCCACCTGGGGAAATACGATGTAGCTGTGCATGTGTTTCAGCAGGGCAGACAACACTCGGGTCAGCACTTTTAAGAACATTGGCTGAGACATACCTGATGCCATGGCCACTGTCGCTTGGAAAGAACTACTTGCCAGGAAATGGATCACTGACAGGACCTGCACTAGGTGGGGGATACCTGTGGGCTGGTGGATAGCTGTACTCAGGTCTGGTTCCAACCGGGCACACAGTTCTTGGATTGTGGCCCTATCAAGTCTGTAGGTCAGGATAATGTGCCTGTCCTCCATTGTCGCCATGTCCACCAGGGGTCTGTACACGGGGGGATGTCTCCATCTCCTATTCATCCTCAGCAGTTGAACTCTAGGGTGAAAAACGGTGAACAGAAGGTCATATTCATACATATGCTAAAATAAATATGCATTTCTTCCTTTACAGAAACAGTATGTGAACTCGAGAGTCAGTTGATGTGCCAATGTCTGCTGTGACGCAGTTAAGAACCATGGCCTGTCCCCCCCTGAAATGGAGGCTGCTTGACCTGTGAGGAGAGACAAGTGGAAATGAGGTAGTTCCAGTGGCGTTGTGTGCCGTTGCGGCTGGCGGTTGATGACCGCCATGCAACAATGCATTGGTTATCATTGAGCCCTATGGGTTCCAGGAGCCAATGGCGCTGTACGCCGGCGGTGACGGTACGCACCGCCGTGGACGTGACCGCCATTTTCTATCTGTTCACTCACCTGCTACCTGACTTTCAACAGGAGAGGAGCTACACTGCAAGTGCTGCTGTGACCTGTGTCTGGAAGCAACAATGGTTCGAGTGTCTGGGGAAAGGGCCCCCCGCCTTCATTTCGGAGGAGTTGGAGAAACTGGTGGATAGGGTCCTACCCCCGTACACTTTACGCTATGGTCCTCCAGACAAACAGGTGAGTACACTGTGAGCATGATGCGTGGGCCATGAATGTATGGATTGATGTTTGTGTAAGCCTTGTGTGGGAGGGGTCTCAGGGGTCCTGGGCAGAGTGCTGCATGTCTGGTGGTCAATGTCTGTGAGTAAGGGGATGGGAGGTATATGGTGGGCCCTGAGTGTAACAGGCCGGACGGTATGACTCATACCTTTTTCTGTGCATATTTTTCTGCAGGTCAGCGCCCATCAGAAAAAGGGTATTTGGCGTGCCATCACCAAGGAGGTGCGGACCCTGGGGTTCTTTGACAGGCGGAGCAGCCATTGGTGCAAACGGTGGGAGGACCTGCGCCACTGGGCAAGGAAAACGGCGGAGGCCCAGCTGGGGCCAGCCTCCCAACTAGGAAGGGACCCCCTGATGTTCCGCATCCTGGAGGTGGCCTATCTGGAGTTGGATGGGAGCTTGAAGGCATCACAGCAGCCACAAGGAGGTGAGTACAGATTCAGAATCATGACTTTGCTTGCGTTAAGATTTTACCTGGGTGAGGGATGTGGGCTGTGGGTGCCACTAGGCCAGGGCGAACATGGCAGGGTAGGTCCCATGTTGGGCAGGCTCTGAAGCACTCCAAACCCAATAGTGTTAGTGGGCATCTACTACTGGGCAGGGTTCTGTGGATTTCAGGTGTGCAGCTAACGGCGTTAGGCATTGTACCCCATGGGCTGGTGACTAGCATAGCAACTGGTAGTGCATGGCCTAGTGAATAGGGCTGATCCCTGTGTGTTGTGTACACCAGCGGTAGTGTTGTTGCTGGCATTGACCAAGTGTATTCTCTGTCTCTCCCCACCCTTCTTGTTTTGTCACCCTGTCCTTGTGTGCATTACCATCATCTGGCGGAGGAGCTGAGGCACCGGCGACAGAGGGAGCTGCATCCCACACGGGCCTGGAGGCAGAATCCACCGACAGTGAGGGCACCAGTGGGACGGAGGGCGTTGGGAGCACCACGACGGAGACAGGAGGGGAAACTACCAACAGCGACTCCTTCTCCGAGGGAAGCTCCCTGGTGGTGGTGTACACCTCTGTGCCCACCCTAACAACAGATACAGCTGCCACCCCTGTACCAGCACCGCCCTCTCAGCAGCCCCTCAGCGTGTTTCCCATGTCCGCTCACCCAGGCACTCACACAAGCACCATCCCCATGCAGACATACCAACATCTACTGCCTCCACCTTGTCCCCCTCCTCCTCCTCATCCACTCCCTCCCAGTAGCATCTCCACTCACACCTGCATCCACTACCTCCAACACCAGCACGCCTATCACTACTTGCCCCTCACTGGCAGTCACCAACCCCACATCCATGCACATGTCCCCTGTGTCTTCTCCTACTGTGTCTGTGACCCCTCCTCCCAAAGTATACAAAGACAAGCACACACACACACATCCAACAGCCATCCACCTCACAACAGCATCCAGCCCATGCACCTGTACCCAAACACAGCAGACTGACACCTCCTACAACCACTCCTGCTTCCTCCACTCCCAAACCTTCACCCTCTTCCCGACCCAGTGTCCCTCAGAGGCTTTTCCTCACCACCATTGACCTATTCTCTACACCCCACCGTCCTTCACCTCGAGCCAGGGTGGCCAGAACCCAGCCCAGCATCTCAGCCGCCCAGTCCACGGCCACTGTGGTTTCTGCAGCTGTGAGAGGCTCCAAGGAGGCACCCTTCAGCCCAGCCAGTGTGCCACCAACACCTGCCAAGAAGGGTCCACTACCTGGCAAGGGCAAGAAGGGGACAGCATCCAGCAAGGGGAAGGAGGCACAACCAGCCAGCAAGGCCAAATCAAAGACTCCAGCTGGCAGAAGCAAGGAGGCACCACCATCTGTCAAGGCCTGGAAGGGGCACAGAACACCAGCCATGGCACTTCAGCCGTCCGAGGCTGCAGGTGAAGGCCTGGAGGCTACCATCCCAACTGCCAGCACCGCCACATGCACTGCGGCCAGCACCGCCACCTGCGATGCCGCCAGCAGCACAACTGTCAGCAGCAGCAGCCCCAGTAGGCAGCCATCCAAGGCTGCATGTGAGGTCCTAGAGGCTTCCACAACAACTGACAGCACTGCCACCTGCACCGTGGCCAGCACTGCCACCTGCACCATGGCCAGCACCGCCACCAGCAGCACCACTGCCAGCAGCAGCAGCCCCAGTGGGCAGCTGTCCGAGGCTGTAGATGAAGGTGCGGAGGCTACCACCACAACTGCCTGCACCGCCACCTGCAGCGCAACTTGCATACACTGAGCAGCCGTCACCGCTGGAGAGCAGTGTGTAGTGGTGACTACATGGGCTGCAATGCGTCCTGGCCCTGCAAAAGCTGTTGTTATGACACCCAGGTGAGAGACTGTGAACTTGCACTCCAAAACATCTACATCACAGGGTGCAATGCCCCCTCCAGAACCAGTGGAAGAAGGCATTCACTCAGCCCCTCCATGCCAGGATGAAGCACATTGGTCACAAGGCCCCCTCCAGAACCAGTTGAAGAATCCATCCACTCAGTCCCTCCTTTCCAGGATGAAAAAAACTGGGTACAAGGCCCCCTCTAGAAGCAGTGGAAGAAGCCATCCACTCAGCCCCACCTTGCCAGGATGAAGCACACTGGGCACAAGCCCCCCTCCAGAACCAGTGGAAGAAGGCATCCACTCAGCTCCTCCTTGCTAGGATGAATCACACTGGGCACAAGGCCCCCTCTAGAACCAGTGGAAGAAGCCATCCTCTCAGCCCCTCCTTGCCAGGATGAAGCACACTGGGTACAAGCCCCCTCTAGAACCAGTAGAAGAAGCCATCCACTCAGCCCCTCCTTACCAGGATGAGGCACACTGGGCACAAGGCCCCCTCCAGAACCAGTGGAGAAGCCATCCACTTGAGAGACTGTGGCCTTGCACTCCCCAGGACCAAGCCGTGGGCAAACCACCCACTTGAGAGACTGTGCCCTTGCACTCCCAGGAGCAAGCAGTGGGCAAACCACCCACTTGAGAGACTGTGGCCTTGCTCTCCCCAGGATCAAGCAGTGGCATGGAGCCCCCTCCAGGAGCAGTGGTGTTGTACCATCTTCTGGCTGAGGCGCCCTCCCCATCCTTCTGAGGTGCCTGTTTGTTTTCCAACCTGATGCCCCTGCATTGTTCTCTCTGTATTGAGGCAGGAGTCAAGTGTGGCCTTGGCCTATGTGTCTCGGCCCAGTGGGCCACTGACAATTTTTGAGTGGGCATTGTCCCGCCTTTTGTATATATTGTATACATTGTACATACTGTTTTTTCTTATGAACGTATTTCTAAAAATTACTAATATTACACTCATTTTACTCCATTCCTTTTGTCCTTGCGTTATTCCAGAGGGTTACGGGGTGTATATGGAATGTTGTTGCATGTGTTTGTGTGTATAGTGTTGGGAGTGAGGGTGGGGGTGTTGCGTGTTGCGTGTGTGTGTCACTCTCTTTTTCCTCCTCCCCTTCCCTGTGTGCTAGGTGCAATACTCACCATGGTCGTCTCCGGCGTTCATGTTTCTGGTGTATGAGAAGGTACACCAGCATGGGGAACACCTGCAGCTCAGGCTCCATGGTGTCCTGGTTCTTCCTTGAGTGTTGAGAGGTGAGTCGTTTCCCTTCTGTGTTCTGTTTCTGCCATGCTTTTGATGGCATTGGTACCGCCCCGGAAAAGCTGGCGGATGGGCGGGTTGTAATGCAGTGGGCGGTACATTGTCTTACGCCTGGCTGTTGGCGGTTACCACCGGTGTGTTTGTTGCTGCCGCCATGGCGGTCGGAGTGTTAAAGTGGCTATATGTGTTGGCGGTTTCCGCTGTCGTCATGATTCCATTTTTTTTACTGCTGTCCTGTTGGCGGTGTTACCGCCACTTTATCACCGACCGCCAGGGTTGTAAAGAGGGCCTAATTCTTTAAAAATTCATATCTCCGGTTTCCTTTATCTGATTTTGTTCATTTTAAAGCTACAATTATCTCCTATTCTTATAAATTGGTTCTGGATTTTTAAACTGTTTCATCTGTTTTATCTAATTACTGTTTTGTGATATTTGAATGCTTTATGCTTTGTCTCCTAAATGAAGCCTTGTCGCTCATTGCCAAGCTACCAAGGGTTGAGCTGGGTTTAATTTATTGATACCAAACTGGACCCAAGTGGAGGTTAATGGCCTATTGCTAAGTGTAGGTACTTACCTTCCCTAACCCATTGTCCAACACCTTTGTTTCATTTGAGGAATAATGTATTCTTTATTTCCCACATGCTCCCCACCTCCTGCATTAAACCTTTGCCCAAAAATCATCCACAAGTAACCATCCCCCTCCCCCCGGACCCTCCATGGAGAATCCTCCCTTAGTGCTATATTGGGCATCCCTGATACCCTTAGACTCCACTTCCCTGGTAGCTACTCCTCTTCATTTTCTGTATTGCGTTCTGAACGTCAGTGGGCTCCCTCATATTATACATTTTGTTATTTCACATAATCTTGAGGATGGTGGGGAATTTCATGCTGACAGTGTCCCCTAATGATCTGAGCTACTGTATAAATTTCCCTAGTTCCCATTGTCGGTTTTGTGTCATCTTGGAAATGTCTGATCTGATACGGAATGATACTTCACCCTTCTTAAGGCAATTGAATCTCAGTGCTTCCGAGAGAATCTGCTCTTTTATAGAATAGGTCTTGAAGTTAACCAATATTTTCCATTTTTTATCCTGACTCAGATTTCTCTTGAAAGGATCTTAATGGACTCTTTGAATATCTGCCCCAAGGTCCTCAGATGTTACTGAGGGGACATACTTTACCAAATTCATTATGAAACCTTTCAGATCTCCCTCTTCTATACTCTCAGGGATATTCAAAAGTTTGATATTATTTCTTGTAGCATTGTTTTGCAAAGAGCCTATCTTGTCATGTAACTTTCTTTCCTCAGATTTTAATGTTGGAATCTTTCTATGAGTGGAGTAAATCTCCTTATTCAGAACCTCAATAGAGGTTTCCACCTTAGATATCCTCACCCATTTTCATCTCCAAACTCTTACATGCTCCCTGTATTTTTCCCTGAATCCTCTCTGTAATTGCAAACTTCTGTTTTACTTCTTCTGTAAGTATATGCAAGTAATTATTCATACTGGGGCAATCTTCTGTGCCTTGCCTCTGTCTATCCAAGTCATGAGACAGAATTTGAAAGTCCCCTGCACTATCTTGCCCCAGGGGTTACTCGATTGAGGCTTGGAATGTGTTTGTAAGTGTTAGTGCTGGAACCCACTTAGCTATTGAACTCTGACCATTGTCCTAGCTGAGGCAGACATATTCACTGTGCTTCCTATTGGTAAGATATTTTGCTCCCTTTCCCCGTGACCTACTTGTACCTTAAACAAGGAAGGCAATGAGTGGGTAATTTTCAGTCTGTCCCCTGCATTTACTGAAGTCCTTCATGTTTCTTTATTTTTTACCTTGCTGGCAGGCTGAACTCGAAACACCGAGAGAGCCACCCCCCTTCTGCACCCTAGAGTACACCCCCAAGAGGCTGGGATAAAGTTAGAGCCTTACTTGACTGTTCTCTCTCAGCATTGCCCCTCTCATTTATCAAGGAAGCGTTCCTCAACATACACTGCACCCTTCTTTCCATGAGGCTCAATGCTTTCTACAGTGACTTTGTTTTGTGCAGCAGCATGTGTTGCCTTCTTCTTCTGGTACTTCCTCAGAGGGTCCCATATTACAGTAGCAGGAGATATTTCACGCTCTCCAACCCTTCCTTTGTTACCTTTGACTGTCCACCTCATTGGAGACAAAAAGTTCTGCCAAAAATGTTCCTGCTGGCAGGGCTGAGTTTCTCCCTGGTCAACACACCCCTCACTTGCCTGCGAGCCTGTGCTGCTGCTGCCCCTGCTGCCCTGGAAACATACCTGAGCACCGGCATGCCTCTCTCTTCGAATCCCCTAAGCCACGCGTCTCCAGGACTCCACTGTGCCCTAAGTGCCTCCCGGTGTGCTGTCACTGCTGCCTTCCTCACTCGGCAGCCAATTCATGGAGCGCCCGATCCATGAACTGCAGACCGCAAGATCTCCACCGCACACTGAGGTTATGTTAAAGTTACTTCACTACTCAAATGCACAAGAGATGCTCATATAATCACACTGTGTTCATACCTCCCATAACTACTGAGTCCAAGGCCCCTCGCCAGCTCGTCAGCTAGCTACTATGTTCCCACCAATTCTGAACCCGTCATGACTAGGCTGTTAAATGCTGTGCTACAGAGACAGCAGTGCTCTACCAAGCTCATGGGATAAGGCAGTAATGAATATCCTTTTAAACTCTGGTAAAAATCCCAAAGCCTGTGAGTCATGTAGACCAATTTCTCTGCTAAACAATGACTATAAGGTTTACACACAAGTATTAGCTAGAGGGTAAAAGAAGGTGATGGTGAGGCTGGTAAATATAGATCAAAACATTTTATGAAAAGTAGACAATTGTACAAGCTTGCCGATGATCTATTATCAACTATTGATGCAGCAACAGAGGGTAATCTACCTCTTACTGTCATGGCTTTTGATGCTGTGATGGCTTTTGATAGAGTAAGATGGCCCTTTTGTATGTAGCAATCAAACTATATGGATTGGGGGACCCTTTCCTTGATGCAATTAGGGCAATCTTGAGACACCCATGGGCAATGGTTTTGGTCAATAGCAATCTTACTGACAAACTTCAAATACAGAGAGGAGCACAGCAGGGGTGTCCCTTATTGCCTCTACTCTTTAATTTGTATATTGAACCCTTAGCAACTTGGTTGAAGGAGGATCAGAAGACGATTCCATTTACATATAAGGATTGGGTAAAGAAAGCAATGTTATATGCAGATGACCTGATGATATATACTCAGAACTGCAGAGGTTCCCTTCCTGCCATAATAAGCATAAAGACAGAGCTCAGTAAAATATCTGGGTACCAAATAAACCAACAAAAAGCAGAGTTGATGTCTTGCAATACCATGTCGTTTAGAACCCGGGAGAAAAACTAGATCAGATATTTAGGGGTACAGGTGGTCAAAGATCTTAACCAGATGACTCGAGTAAATATGAATAAGCTTTTTTCAGAAACTAGGAGACTTTTAAATTCTTGGGCTGTCTCCTACTTTTATTACTTGGAAGGTGCAATCTAGTTAAAATGATGATATCACCTAAGTGTATTTTTATTTTTTAATGCTATTCCATTGGAGTTTAAAGCACAGTGGTTTAATAAACTCCATGCAGAAGTAGGTAGTTGTGTGTGGGCTCATAAAGGGGCACACATAGCTTGGAAAAATTTGTGCAAGAAGAAAATAAATGGAGGGATTGGCTAGCAGGTTTTCTACATTTATAACTGGGCGTTCCAACTGAAAAACGTAAGATGGAGATTTCCATTAAATCCCCCATATCAAGCATTAACTAAAAGTCATGAGGAAGGAGTTACTCATTTTCTATTGAAATTTGGCCACCCTACATTTTTTAAGATCAGGCTAAAGACTCTGAGCGCAGCATGTAAAGTGTGGACACAGGTCAGGAGAGTATTGCAAATCTCTTACTTTTGTGAATTTGTCCCTTTATGGAACTCGCTCGGAACACCACAATGTCTACAGGATGTTCTAGCATGTCCCTTAATAGAGGCTGGCATTATAAAGTGGGGACAATTGCAAGAAGAAAGAACTTTGGTAACTTGGGATACACTCTATCAGCTTACGGGTAGGAAAATTTCAAGGTTTAATTATAAGCATCTGGCAAGCTGGGCAGAAAGAGACTTTGGCTTTGGTAAGGCTGAAGAGGAAGAGATGTTTCTGGGGGCCGCCCTTGCAGAAGAAAGAGGTGGCTACGTGGTACTGGATGTTGGTGACGGGGAGATGGGCTGTTAACATAGCCAGAGGAGAAACAGAGCGGACATTCCCGAGCTGGAGTTAACAGAATTGTGGCAAATATCAATGTCTACACTTTGGCATGTGATGAAGTCTGCACTATTAGGGAGAAATCATTTATTCACAATTCATAGGGTGTATTGGTCTCTGAAGAGAATGATGAAGCTGGGAGGACTGAGGAAAAGGTGATATCCTAAGTGTGGACTCAAAGAGGCTAATGAGGTTCACCTATTCTGGCAATGTCTGAAAGTTCAACTCCTCTGGCAAGAAGTGGGTAAGTCCCTGATGGGCATTTTTGAGAGAGATATTAAGGTAAGATAAACTCTAGTTATGTGTTGTATTTTAAATGATGAAGGGTCCGGCAATAAACTGGGGACGTATCAGGCACATTTAAATTTAATTCTGGTGTTGATTGCATCAGAGGGAGATTTGCATGAAATGGATATCCCTGGATGCAGCAAACACCACAGAATGGTTTGGATCTGCAAGATGCATGTGTAGTTTGGATTGTGCAAATGGGCCACAGAAAAGAGCGAAGATATGGGATCATTTTCAAAAATACTTCCTATAGTAGCAGTTCAAGGATTGAAGACAGGTCCGGCTTTAGGGCGGTGCGGCCTCACCAGGTGCTAATCTGGGTGGGGGGGTCGCTGACCTCAGGGTGGCGCTGTGTTTAGCAAGAATTTATGAAACTTGCAACTTTAAAGCACCTGCTGAAAGGTTTGTTGTGTTTCCAGCCTTCAGGAACCAGTTAAAAGGTCAAGATAACTCTTCTGATTAATCTTTGGTGTTTTTTCCAGTGGCTGTTTTGACTCGCAAGAAAGTACCAAAGAGGGTTAAAATGCCTGATGCAAAGAACATAACTATACTTTTTGTGGATAGTTGAGTGGATTAGTAAAGCCAGCCTTTACAAGCACTTTAAAACAAACGAAATGTATGTGAGAGGGGCTATGGAGAGATGAGGGGCACTTTTGACGGGTGGTAATGAGGGAATCTGCGGAGGTGGTCATAGGGTGGGGAGCGCCAAAAAAGATTGCTGCACCAGGCACCACCAGCAAAGCCCGCCCTAATTAATAAAATAACAACATGGAGAGGAATGTGGAGTGAAACTTTGAAAACTCTATATATGTTAGAAGAGGTTTGGTGGCAAAGCTGGGACTCATTCCAGAATATGGTCCAATCGTGATATCGAGTAGCCATGGTAACCTCTTGTCTCTTATAAAAAAAGTTGTTACATGGAAGCATGTTTCAAGCAATCGATAAACCACAAGGTATATATATATTTTTTTTCTAAAAGGGATGTTTCTATAAATTTAGTAATAACAGCGCTCATTTAAGTGCTAGCAAGTTGTAATTTGAAATTTGTGCCAACGTTTTGGTATAACAATCAGTTGGGTGCCATGGAAGTAATGATTACGTCCAGTGGCACGGTGCTGAGGTACCACGGACGTAACCATTACGTCATGGACCGGCCCTCAGGGGAAGTGCTAGCACTCCAGGGCAGGGCAGGAAGGGGAATCGCTTCCCCTGCCCCCCACTCCCCTGTCTAATGACATCAGCATGCGATCACAAGCGCTCAATCGCACGTTGACATCATCAGAGGGTGCCAAATGGGCTGGAAGTCATTTTCTTCCAGCAGGTCGACAGAAGAGGAGGTAAGTTTCTCCTCTGGCCGGGAGGGGGGGGGAGGATTGCACGGAGGCTTTTCCTTTCCCTTGATGTCTCTTTTAGTGTTTCTGCTGCCAGATCGCATTGCGATCGTGTAGCAGGAATGTCATCTAGGCACCAGGGATTTTGTTTTTGTGGATCTGTGTTTATATGTCAGAGAGTGGCCTCTTGGGAAAGGGCCACTCCACTAAGGGGGCACAATATTTTTTGCTGTTTCTGCCCCCCTTGGGGACAGATTGGCCTCTTATTTTTAGGCTGATCCGCCCCCAAGGGGGCAGAAGCCAGTAGAAACCAGATACTTTTTGTTTTTTTGTGAGGGGGGCAGCCCCTTGGGCAAGGGTCACCACCCAAAGGGGCCAAAGCACTATTTGGCAGTTCTGTCCCCCTTGGGGGTAGATCGGCGGTTTTTTTTTACCCATCTGCGCCCAAGGGGGCAGAAGCCGCTTAGCGTCAGAGATATTGTGTGTGTTTTTTGGGTGGGGGGAAGCGTCTTGGGCAAGGGCTGCCCCCCCAAACGGGGCAATATATTTTATGCCATTTCTGCTCCCCTTTGGGGCAGATCGGCCTCTTAGTTCTTAGGCTGATATGCTCCCAAGGGGGGCAGAAGCCACTTGAAACCAGGGATTGTTTTTTGTATTTTATTTTGTGGGGGGGCGGCCCCTTGGGCAAGGGTCACCCCCAAAGGGGACAAAGCACTGTTGGGCAGTTCTACTCCCCCCTTGGGGGCAGATCGGCCTATTTTTCTAGTCCAATCTGCCCCCAATGGGGGCAGCGGCCACTAGACAATGGGGAAAATTTCTAAATGTTTGGGGGCCGAGTGTTTGTCAACTGGTGAAGTGTTTGCATTTGTGATTATAACAGTTTATTTCTCCTTTTTGTTCTAGTTCAAAGCTTTTGCTTCTTTTACTGTGGCTTGTTGCAGTTTTGGCAGTGGTTGGTTGACCTGTGGTGTGCGTAGTTGCATGTTTTAAGTAAGTAAAAACAATTTACTCTAAATTACTATTGTTACCATGCATGAATGACATTTTGTAAGTGGTGTACTAAATGCAGGATTGTGTGTGAAATTGTCATTAGATTATTGCACAATTATATTTGTGTTGTTTTATGTGTAATTGTGTTTGTTTTCTTTTTAGCGGGATAACAATGGGGATTTCTCTGGCTGTGCAGAGTAGTTGCTGGTGAGTCTGGCTTTTTTAGGCAAGTGAGTGGTATAGTTATTGAGTTTATAACTCTTAGTGATAAAGCCACACTTTATTTACTAATCTTACACAGTGCTGTGGTGCATTTGTCCAGTTACTTTTCGTAGGAAGGATCATGGCTAGCCATAGGATGACCGCTCAGCAGGTTGTTGGTGTGCTTTTTGAGTCGTCTTTGGACCATGATTATGAGACTGACTCTCCATCTGAGGCAGAAGAGGCAGTGCAAGATTCTGGAAGTGAATTTTCTGTCAGAGAGGAATCGTCTGATGATGAAGCCACTCTCAGTGCTGATGAAGTGCCTATTTTAGAGGAGGACACTGATGTGCCAATGGTGCAGCAGCCAGAGGCTGAAAGGCTTCCCATTGGAAGACCTGACCTCTGGGTTGCCCCAACCATGGAGCAGCTAAAGTTGCCTGCCTTTACTGGTCTTCCAGGGTGTAGAGTAAATTCGGAAAACTTTTTGCTTGGCAATTTCTTTCAGTTGTTTATGGACGATTTATTTTTGGAAGAGATTGTTGAGCAGACTAATTTGTATGCATAGCAGTAATTGAGGGACAACGCTGCCAGACTTAAGCCACAATCTGGAGCTAGCCGGTGGATTCCTACAAATCTGGAAGAGTTGAAAAAGTTCTTGGGTTTATCTTTTTTCATGGGGATGATAAGGAAGCCATCACTGTCTTCATGTTGGTCTATTACTCCCTTGATGGCAACTGCTATATTTCCTTCAACCATGAGTCCTAACCGGTATTAGCTTCTTCATCGGATACCATGATTATGTCATGAGCTCGGCTGCCCAATCATTCCGCCCTTGGGTGGAGAAGAGGCACTGCTAGTTAGCCGGAGCAAAACCCAGATTGGAGCAACAGGTGTTACCTGTAGTGGGTCAGACTCAAAATCCAGTAGTCTCATTTGAATAATGAGAGCCTACGCGACATGGCGCAGCCAATATTTGGTCAGGCTCTAATTTTCGGGTCCTCCTGAGTATCTCTGTCTCACTATATACAAAGACACCTCAGTACTATATACGGAGACGTCCATGGTATTGAGGATTTCCTCCTCAGCTAAGTAGGGAACATCTATCTGATGCTGGAGATTGTTCAAGCTTGAATTCTAAAAGGATAATCCCCATTTGGTGTGCTTATTTCTGAACAAACTTACCATTCATTATGGTGAATCCGCAACAGGTATCAATTGCAGTCAATATGAGACAGCCCCTTACTGCACATTTATTGGCAAATTACCTAATGTCCCAGGGGGTCCAGCCACATTCGTTGTTGATGCAGATTCAGCATATAGAACAGAACTACTTTATTCTTGGGTCACTTTTCCAGCAGTTGATGGGAACACAAATACATTTCATCATTATACACCTGCAAACGTACCTGGACTATACAGAGCATACGCATATTTAGAGATACCTTTATTATATCAAGAACATAATAATTGTCCGTCATTAATATACTGCTCAGACGGCAATGTACAGACGTTTAGTACAGTTTGTAATGCAAACATTAAAAACAAACCCAGTTTGTGCTGCTCCAGCGCAACCACATGCAGTATTTGCTGTGCTTTATACTACCACACATGGTACACCAACACTTGGCAACTTACCTGAAGTATTGAAACAAATTCAAGATGAATCTGGGGCTGGGGGATGCAAATAATGGACAACTTTGCCACAGTTTCCTCAATCATTTTAAGTAACCTCAAAGGGGAAGCGGTCGCACTAGCGGTGCTCATGCGGCTCCGGGATATTCCTCAACTGGATCAAGAACGTGAGTTGCTAAGATTATCGCAGAGACCTACTCTAGTATTGGTTGAGATAGTCTGGGGAACAGACCAACAAAACCACAATTTCAGGGTAAATCTAATAAAGATTTTACCAAGCAGGCTCTGAGGGCAATTAGAAATGCTGGGATATAAAACAACAAACTCCTAAAAAAGAAAGGGAAAATCTTTGCGTACGGAGACCCCACAGAATAGATATCATCTCAGAAATCGAGATAATATAAAAACACCTGACAGATGTAAATATTCTGATGCATGCTAATCTCGAACAGAGTACATGAAACCGAGACAAGAATCACAAGGCTCATCAGAGGTTTCTTTTAAAAAGGAAAATAAACCTCCCCAATAAAAACCACAATTTAAAAAGAAAAAGAAGGCAGCAATTGCAGTTCGACATGCCACTCAAGAAGAGGGTCCTCTTGAAGAACATGACATGGGCACTAGCGCTGCAAGACAGCGCGGCAGAGGTCACAATAGTTTGTCGGAGTCTTCTAGAGCATCTGGAGGTGAAAGCTACTGATGACTTTCTACAAGTAGAAACTGCGGACATACAGGTCTCCACGCCTGATAGGGTGTACAAAGTAATGTTACAGTTAGAAGGAGACATTGAACGCACAATAGACGCAATCTTTTGGGATTGCATAGTGAACGTATACGATATCCTGTTGGCCGAACAAGATTGGCCACCTGAATTTGTCCGTACCTGCCCATATGAGGAAGATGTTATCAAACCTTTTTTCTCGCCCTTAGTTCCAGAAGAGCTCACAGAATCCTACGCCATTGATTGGGCATTGGCACAGGTAACTGCGTTATATCGCAATCACATAGGATGGGACAAAGATTTCCCCTACCACGTAATTCATATTAAAAATCAACCCCAATACATAATAAAAAATGATGCTAAAGCACCCGTGAGAGAAATTCTCACACAACTGGAATACCAGGGCATAATTGAACCCTGCGTCTCCCCAATGAATAACCCATTATTCCCAGTAGCTAAACCAGACCATTCATACCGAATAGTCTTAGACTACAGACATTTAAAAAGTCATACATGCACATATGCTATATAAAACTCACATAGCACAGCACTAATGAACAACACAGTGTGCAAAAAATACAAAATAACACTGGACATTTCCAGTGGTTTCTTCTGCCAGAATATAGCACCTGACAATATAGATTTAACAAGTTTCAGTGCACTAGGCTCCCGGAAAAACTTCTGTTGTTTACCCCAGGGGTACAAGAACAGTCCAGGACTGTTCCCAGCTTGTGTGACTGCAACTTTGCATGACATTGACCCTGAAGAATTGTCCTATATAGATGACATCTACCTCACAGACGATTAATTGCTGCAACATTTAAGACGGGGAGCCCACATTGTTGTGGGTTTTGCTGAATTTGGATACAAATTCAACTTAAAAAAAACAAAAATAGCCTTCCTCTGCATCCTGTTTCTGGGATATGAGCTATCGAGGGAAGGAAAGAGCCTAGCACCACAATTCTTAGAAAAATCCGCACAATTACAATCTACAAACACGATTAAAAAACTCCAGTCTCTATTGGGTTTCCTAAATTTTGGCAGAACTTACATTCCTGATTATGCAACACACATAAAACCTTTATATGACTTACTCTGTCCTGACTTTTCAAGTAAATTTTGGACAGTCAAACACACGCATTCTCAGTGACCTGCAGATGGACATGCTTGCAGCACATCTTTACATACAAGGGACAATAAAACACACTTGGTTATCAGAGTAATTGCTGGTGCCATTGGTTTCACCTATGTAACTTTTAATGAGGGTGAGACTGTCCCGATTGCATACAAATCACACTTCTACTCATCAGCAGAACAACGCTTTGCTCCCACTGAGAAAATTCTCACTGCTGTTCAGATGGCTGTCATTAAAGAAAGACCTCTAGCTCAGGGCAAACGCATTATCGTCATCTCCCCAATCTCAGCCCTTGAGGCTGTCACCAAAGCCAGCGTTCCCAACGCTAAAGCATTACATCCATATTGGATACAATGGGCCACGTCTTTGAGAGCCACTGATGTAGACTACATTTTTGACACAAAATTACAAACTCAAGAATTTTTGCAATATGAACTAGAATACCCAGTTCCTGCAAACACACCGCCTATTGATCAGTATCAAAGAGTCATGTATACCGATGGCTCTGCACAACCTGCAATTGGCACAAAACATCAAGACTCCGCTGCTTGTGCGGTCGTAAGTGGCTACATGGAGGACAATACATGGCTGTCACCAAAGCCAGCGTTCCCAACGCTAAAGCATTACATCCATATTGGATACAATGGGCGACGTCTTTGAGAGCCACTGATGTAAACTACATTTTTGACACAAAATTATAAACTCAATATTTTTTGCAATATGAACTAGAATACCCAGTTCCTGTAAACACACCGCCTATTGATCAGTATCAAAGAGTCATGTATACCGATGGCTCTGCACAACCTGCAACTGGCACAAAACATCAAGACTCCACTGCTTGCGCGGTCGTAAGTGGCTACATGGAGGATAATACATGTTGTCCCCAACATACACTTACGCAAACCCTATGGGATTGCACAGTACAGCTAGCAGAGCTAAAGGCTCTGGTGATGGCACTGGAACATACGGATCCTGCACAGCTAACAATGACTGTTTGTGATTCATACTATTGTGTCCAGTCCTTCAATGAATACCTGCATTACTGGCGCCAGAATGGGTTCAGAGACTCTAAAGATAACACCATTAAACACAGATTACTGTGGGGGAAAGTAGGGGATCTTATGAAACGCTACCAAATGTCCATGCAGTGCATACACTTGGACACCAGTGCGTTGGAATCCACGTTGCTGGGAATACACTGGCTGATGAAGCCGCAAAGTCAGCGGTTGCTACGGCCACTGTTGCTCCAGTAACCCGCTTAGGAGGGAAACTGGACGAAGACATATGGGTTGTGAAAGCTACTGCTGATGATACACCCTATCCAAAAGCATTTCCTGCTAAATATTGCTACCGCATGGGAGGCTGCCTAAACACTGAGGTTAAGATACCAGGCGTAGGGGTTCGAGAAATTCCCAATAAAGATATAAGACCAGAGTTGAATAAAGCAGTGCATGAGGGGGCAGCATCCGCCCATGCTGGTGTGACAGCCACAATATCATTGTTACAAGCCTGTTTTTGGTGGCCAGGCCTATAGAAAGAGGCCAAGCAGTATGTCCTTTGTTGTGACATCTGCCAACAAATCTAAGTTTCCACTGCTAAGCGCCCACCGCAGACACCCCTCCTAATTTCTAAAAAACCTTCACAATGTGTGAACTTTGAACATTGTGGTCTTCTAACACCGGACAGTACATACAAATACATTTTAGTCGCTGTTGAGTCTTGCTCCAGATTTTGATGGGTGTGGCCACAACGCTCGGCTGACACTCAGATTGTTATTAAAGATTTGCAAGTCTTTATCGGTACATATGCATTTGCGTCTTTCCACTTGGACCAAGGCCCTGCTTTCACCTAAAGGGCATTCAGGGACTCCATGGCTTCATTGGGGGTCCAACTCCAGTACTCGTCTCCTTTTCATCCCGAGGGAAATAGTGTCCTGGAGCGATTAAACCATGATTTAAAGAAATCCTTAACAGCCAGGCTCTTAGGTAAGGGTTATAGTTGGCTTAACCACTTGTATGGAGTAAAGAGAGCTCTTAATAGTCTGCCTAGAAGGTCCCTGGGGGATCGTACTTCATATGAGTGCTCGTTGGGAACTCAAATGTATGTTCCAGATCTTGATTGTCCTGGCGTGGAGGCGGCAGAAACACCCTTTGACATAAATGAACGTGTCACTTTCTTACAGGATTCGCAACAGTTCCGTGATGACAACGCTTCTGCCAGTGCTGCCTGGAATTAAGGATGTACCTGTAATGCCTTCAGGCTAGATTCCTAAAGTTGGGGATCTAGTATGTGAAAAGGTTGCAGTGAAAAAGGAATATGGCGCTTCTTATCGTGTACCAGTCCCAGTCTTGGGAATACACGGTACCAGAACTGTCATTCTACGACCTTGGGCATGTGCCAAAGAAAATCGCTTTGTCTCTATTGACAATGTCAAACAAACTACACCAAGTGGCAGATCCTGCACAGCAGACCAAGAGAAAAAGCCAGTAGTTCCTGAGTCCATCTCACTACTAGTGAAGAAGTTCCTCTACAAGTTGTAAGCAGCAACACTGACACCTCTCTGAGCTCGGAGAGGGTGGAAAATGGGCACCATTTCATCCACAGAGCAAGTACCCCTAAGTCTGTTTTTAATTACACACAATGGGAACATTGCCCAACTCCCCCGCAAGGGAGTTCTAAAACATATTCTGAAAAGTTCACCTATTTTTCTGGGCACAATGTTAAAAATGCGGAGTCATATTATTTTAAATTCCCACCAACAGTAAATGTACGCATACTATTGGCAAATACTAAATATATTTATTTGGATTCCTTTGTTTCCCGGTTGACCATAGAAGGCCATGAATATTGGCTAAAGTTGACTGACTTAAAAAGCGTGTGGGGAACTAGACATTGGCAAATACGGGGAAAGGAAGCTTCGTTTAGAGCATGCCTGATACCTGTTCAAATGACATTTTTAAATGAAACTGTACAACAAACAAGTTGTTTAGGCTTAGCAAAGATTAAGGAATTGAACATGTCCAGTATTCCTACACCTGCAAAATGTTATAAATGGCAAAAATATGTAAATGCATCTGAAGATCAGCTCGATCAATGGGTTCAGAATGGCACCTTTAATGCTTCACTGTCATGTCCTGGTTGGGTGGTTATTGCGGGCAATAGATACCAATGGGTGTCATAAACGTTTTATACACTCCACAAGGGGTTTTAGAACTAGCAGGCTGGACCCTCGCAATATATCGTCCGAACATGATGGTATAGTAACAACATACAGTGTAGGGAAACTATGCCAGCAATGGTTAAACTCTTTCTCACTAGAGGCAGTTAGAGAACACCTCAGTCTCCTGTCTAATAACACCGACTTACAGGATTACCTGTTAGGCCCCAGAAAACAATGCAGAAAGCACTTCCTATATGAAGTATATAATGAAATTTGGAAACTTTCCCAACAAGAAGCTGCTGCCCGGTTACTTCAAATTGACCAAGAAAACTTACAGAAAGCATTAGCTGTTGTAGATAATGGGATTAATACCCTGTGCAACCGAATATACACCTTAAATAACATTGTCTCTTCTGCTATTGACATCATACAAACAGATATGTCTTCCTTACACCATGGATAGAGTCAACTAAGGTCCATTATGCAGTTGGGTTGGACACTTCAAACAACGAAGGCAGGTCGCGTTCCCTGGCAACACATCAGCGCAAGGGAAATATTTTCCACATTTAATTTAACGCGACAACAACAACTAATGGCTATCAAAGAAGCGACTTATGTCATGCTAAACATTGAAAAGTTAGAAAAATTGCCTTTTACTGTGGCTGAAATACCATTTGCTGAGTGCTTAATACATGGGGTAATTTATCTGCCTATTACCACACTTCAATTCACCTCCTGTTTAAAACACATTCCGGTAGGCAAATCTGAAAGGCTGGGAGATAGTTACATCCATGAGGTGTGGGAGCTACCCTTCTCGTACAAATGTCTCAGTGGTTTGAAAGAGGTCTTTCTTAGCGGTAATGAATGCGAGACTTCTGTCAGCCATTCAATGGTTTGTAAACAGCTGTCCTTGCATGGGGCGTGTAACGCGTCTGCTGCAAACTTGGCTTGTTATCTGAAGGGACTTCAGGTCCCCTTGATTAGACCTACGTTCCAGGTGCTGTGTTCTCCTCAATGGTGAAGACTGTTGTGGAATGAGAGGCGGAATAATTTATTTTGTTTCAGTCTCTAATATTGTTACATGCTGCGGAAACAGACTTTTTCCTCCCACTAAAATAAAGGAGTTAGCTAATATTCGGCCTCATATTGCTACTTCTAATGTAAATTTTGACAAGTTGAGCAGACTCAAAGCTTTACTGTTTCAAAAACATGTGGCCCTCACATCTGAGCGCAAGACCTGCGCACTTCAAGTGGCAAGGTCGTCAGCAGAGATAAAGTCCCTTTTAAGTACAAACTTTCGGAGACACTTTGGTGAACTTGTGGGACGAATGTTTAATGTGTCTAATACTACTGGAATTGCCCATTTCCTTAAGGCTGTTAGTTCTGGTCTCGTTCACACCTTCTCCATATTCAGTTTAATACCATCAGCCATTCACTCAATATTCTCCAGTATTTTCGGGGGCTTTCCAATAACTTTAGCTATAATAGTTGGCATTTTGCTGTTGCTATTTTTTATGTGCAATGGTGTCCCGCCGCAACAAGGAGGAAAGTGAGCGCTCCCATGAGCGCCGCTGTGTCGTGAACGCATGATGCAGTATTTTGGAGCAACACTCCTGGAGCAATTGGAGTGATACTGGTCCCTGTAATTCAGACCGGTTTTGCATTGTGTGCAGTCTGTGTTTCTGTACCTCTGGTGCTCTTTTGAATATGGACTGTGTTAGAAATGGGGTCTTTGGTTGGCAGTCAGGTTAACCCCTGTTCAAGCAAGGACCCTCACTCTAGTCAGGGTACAAGAGAATCACCCTCAGCTAACCCCTGCTCACCCACTTAGTAGCTTGGCAGAGCAGTAGGCTTAACTTCAGAGTGCTAGGTGTAAAGCATTTGTACCAACATACACAGTAACTTAATGAAAACTCTACAAAATGACACAACACAGGTTTAGAAAAATAGGAAATATTTATCTGAACAAAACAAGACCAAAACAGCAAAACTCCACAATACACAAGTCAAGTTATGAATTTTTAAAGATTAAATTCAAAAATAGCGCTTAGAAACACAAAATGCTTCGATGAGGTGTTAACACTGCGTCATGACTAAGTCGTTCCCAACAATCCGACACCAGTGGCGCCGGCCACGGAGTCACGCGGACCCCCAGGTACAGTGCCTTGGTGAAGAGTGAGAACAGGCCGATGCACGAAGTCAGGGATCGTGGCGTCCGTGCGGAACGTTGAATCCACGCACTTTGAGCAGCGTCGGTCACAACGTGGTGCAGCGACTTCCACGGAGTCGTGGACTTCGGCAGGGCTGCAGCCATGTCAGGCTTCCAAAGGTCATCGCGTTCCAGCGAAGATCACGGAGTCGGTTGCAGGTGGCGTCACCGAATTCAGCAGCGGCATCGGTCCGGAGTCGTCCGAAGTCAATTTCCTTGAATTTTCATCAACTTTTACTTTCAAGAGCCCAGAGACTGGATAGGGCACCACTTGTCAGAGAAGGAGTCTCTCCAGAGACTCCAGGTGCTGGCAGAGAGAAGTCTTTGCTGTCCCTGAGACTTCAAACAACAGAGTTAAGCTCTAAATCAAGCCCTTGGAGATTTCTTCTCACAATGGAAGGCACACAAAGTCCAGTCTTTGCCCTCTTACTCTGGCAGAAGCCACAACTGCAGGATAGCTCCACAAAGCACAGTCACAGGCAGGGCAGCTCTTCTTCCTCAGCTCTTCAGCTCTTCTCCATGCAGAGGTTCCTCTTGTTTCCAGAAGTGTTCTAAAGTCTGTAGTTTTGGGTGCCCTTCTTATACCCAATTTCTCCTTTGAAATAGGCCTACTTCAAAGCAAAGTCTCTTGTGAATGTGAAATCCTGCCTTGCCCAGGCCAGGCCCCAGACACTCACCAGGGGGTTGGAGACTGCATTCTGTGAGGGCAGGCACAGCCCTTTCAGATGTGAGTGACCACTCTTCCCCTCCCTCCTAGCACAGATGGCTCATCAGGATATGCAGGCTACACCTCAGCTCCCTTTGTGTCACTGTCTAGTGTGAGGTGCAACCAGCCCAACTGTCAAACTGACCCAGACAGGGAATCCACAAACAGGCAGAGCCACAGAAATGGTATAAGCAAGAAAATGCTCACTTTCTAAAAGTGGCATTTGCAAACACACAATCTTAAAATCAACTTTACTAAAAGATGTATTTGTAAATTGTGAGCTCAGAGACCCCAAATTCCACATGTCCATCCACTCCCAAAGGGAATCTACACTTTAATCAGATATAAAGGTAGCCCCCATGTTAACCTATGAGAGGGACAAGCCTTGCAACAGTGAAAAATGAATTTAGCAATATTTCACTGTCAGGACATATAAAAAAACATTACTATATGTCCTACCTTAACCATACACTGCACCCTGACCTTGGGGATACTTAGGGCCTACCTTAGGGGTGTCTGACAGGTAAGAAAAGGGAAGGTTTAGGCCTGCCAAGTGGGTACACTTGCCAAGTCAAATTTACAGTTAAAACTGCACACACAAACACTGCAATGGCAGATCTGAGGCATGATTACAGAGCTACTTATGTGGGTGGCACAACCAGTGCTGCAGGCCCACTAGTAGTATTTGATTTACAGGCCCTGGCACCTCTAGTGCACTTTACTAGGGACTTACTAGTAAATAAAATATGCCAATCATGGATAAATCAATCAACAATACAATTTACACAGAGAGCATATGCACTTTATTACTGGTTAGCAGCGGTAAAGTGCTCAGAGTTAAAAAACCAACAGCAACAGGTCAGAAAAATTAGGAGGCAGGAGGCAAAAAGATTGGAAATGACCCTGCATAGGAAAAAAAGTCCAACACACTGGAAGTTAGTCTTTCTATGCAGCGCTTGCATTCATTGGACATGTTGATGTTCTCGCTGAGGGCTCATTACCAGACATGCACGTTGAGAGTGCGTTTGCTACAGGAAGCTGCTTATGAGTTGCCCTTCCTGGAGGATGCAGCTGTTAAATAATTATTGGGCACACCACGGAATGCCGTCTTGGCTGAGGCTCAGGCTATGGAACACGACTGCTCCTTGGTTCTTCTCGGCGATGCCTTTCCAACTTTAACACCTGCCGAAGTGGAAGATTTCCTGTCCTCCATTGTCCTGGACTCGATTGGACATTCTAAAAATAACTCTGACTCTTAAAATGTGGTACTTTTATGCCACATGTTAACATTTTAAATTGTCTTTTTATATATGCTCATGTGTCCATTCAACTTGTCATCATTGACATTTTTTACCTGTATTTCTTAGGTTAAGTTTTAGAAGCTTTTATATATATTCAGGCTTTGAACCACCTTCAGCCGACAAGGGGAGGGGGTGGTGTAGCCATTTTAGTCATAGCTCCATACACGTTTTTTAGCATACTAGGCCTGCCGTTGTGTACTTTAACCTAGATATATTTTATTCAGGTTTATTTTATTATTCTTACAATAGCCACTTTTGTGGACTTGTTTCATTTTACTCTATCTAGCTGTTTTTGCCTAGGCCAGCACTGCATTCTCAAACAAACCATTCTTGCTCACTCTGTGCTTCTTTCAAGGCTGTAGTAAGATAGGTTGCCGATGAACGTGGTACAAGTTTTGTCTCTGACATTCATAGAAAAGCACACATCCTTACGTAGGAACATTTTCTTAGAATATCAGTTGTTTTATTATACAAACACTTCCTTGTCCTTTACACGTTAAAGAGAGATTTCAGCCAGAAAACCACAACTGTATGCTGAGTGCCAAACGCTTTGCTCCAGCTGCTTATGTAGACTTCAGGCCATTGCTCAGGTATGGGGGATGATGTCTTCCCAGGGGAACCTGAAAAGCAGAATTAGAGCTTAACATGCTGTGCTCTATTATAGCCTAGGTAGGAATTAGTCTATTGACTCTAGTGACAATATGGTAGCGTTATTTCTATGCTTTACTCTCCTTGTCACAATTTTAATCTTGTCATGCCGTATCGTCCTGGTTATTGCAGCCCATGCTTTGCTATCTAAGATGCAGTTGCTTCATTAAAATCATATTAAAACATATACTGTCTCTGTTTTGTCACTGTGTATGTGAGACTAATGGAACTGGGAGAAACGGATGAGACCTGAGTGACCACGGTTTCCCTGAGAAATCAATTATGTCATGCGCTCAGCTGCCAAATCATCCCACCCTTGGGTGGAGATGAGGCACTGCTAGTTACCCTGAGCAAAACCCGGATTAGAGCAACAGGTGTCACCTGTAGTGGGTCAGACTCAGTCTCCCACACCGCATACGATTCTGCCACTCAAAATCATTAGAATAACGAGAGCCTACCCGACAGTATCTGAAAGTAGTACAGGATGTGTTTATAATTTCTGTGTCTATACTGGTAGGGATTCCAGCATTGACCCCCTGGTTGTCCACCCACTTTTAGAGTTAGTGAGAAAATAGTGTGGGAACTTGGTAGAAGACTGTTTAACAAAGGTCACCATTTGTACGTAGATAATTTCTACACTGGAGTGCAGTTGTTCAAGGAATTGTTCAGAGTGGACACTGTTGCTTGTGGCACAAACTGCTGTAACCGCAAAGGCTATCCAAGAGAGCTTGTCTGCAAAAAACTTGAGAAGCAACTGTGCAGTGCCTTGCGGAATGATGAGCTGCTAGCTCTGAACTTTTCAGACAGGAGAGATGTCTACATGCTAACTATCGTCCATGATGAGAGTACTTTACCTGCGGCTGTTTGAGGTCAAGTTGCTGAAGTGCGCAAACCTGTGTGCATTTTGGACTACAATAAGCACATGGGTGGTGTTGACAGAGTAGACCACAGGTTGGAACCTTGCGCTGCTGCTCGTAAGACTCATGTTTGGTATAAGAAATTAGTGGTTCACCTGTTCCACTTGGCAACTTTTAATGCTTTTGTTGTGTTCAAGAATAACTCTCCAGAGTCACGTGTGACATTTGTGAAATTTCAGGAGTCTGTCGTGGCGAGCTTTGTTGTGCAGGAACGAGCAAGAGTTCCTAGAGAATTAGTGGTGAAGGGTGTGGGTATGTTGTAAGATCACCACTTTGCTGAGCAAATTCCTTCCACGGCCAAAAAAGACTTTCCTGCTAAGAGATGTAGAGTCTGTGCTTGAAGAGGTATCTGGAAGGACACTAGGATGTACGGCCTTTATTGTCCTTCAAAGCCTGGGCTATGTGTGTTTGGCTGTTTCAGGCGTTACCACAATCAAAAACATTACTGGGAACTACCGTGAGCGTAAACTGCCTGTTTTATATTTTCATATGTTCAGTTTCACGAATGGCATTACTGTCATGTATTTAGTTAGAGCTTTTGCGTATGTAGTTTTGCACTTATACTTAATTAGTTAGTGTTTTGTTTGTTGTTTAAAAAAAAGTGATGGCGGTGTGCATGGAGTGGAGCATGGCTGGCGGTGTGCGTGGAGGGGTGCTTGGCTGGCAGTGTAAATAGTGACTTGCTGTTGGCCACTGCCACAAACTGCTAACCAAACGCCAGTTCACACACTCCCATCAACTTGTGTGATTGCTGTGTCAGGCATGTGGGCACATAAAAGTGTTGGGCCTTTGAATGGCGCTGTCTGTTAATGGTCTTGTGCATGTCATGAATGAAAGGTGTGTGAATGGACTGTAAATAGGTTGGTGCTTTGTCGTGGCTTTACAGCTCACTAGCTGTGAGTCATTGGTTCAGTTTTTTGGCTTTTCACTTATTAACAGTACATTTCATTTTTGTGAAATCTCTTGTTAATAAAATTTGATCTACTGAACCATCACTCACCCTCATGCCAAATCCAACCAGTATGAGTAGTAAAAATGAAAAAACCTGCTCTGCTGTAAACAGGCGTCGCAGCACACCCTTGTGGGACTCCGATGATGAAGCATGCCTCCAACTTGGTTGGTGTGTGGGCGGTCTTTTTAACATAACCTAAGTGCACTTCTTTCCACAATTTTAGAGCTTGGAACATCATAAAAGGACATGGACAAATCAAAATGATCTATTATTAAACTATCTGTGATTCCGGGGAGGGGGGCACCATCATATTTGGTCCTGGGTGCAGCCTTCATCTAGGGAAACCTACTAAACCCAGACATTTTTGAAAAGTAGACACCAGGAGGAGTCCAGGGAGGTGTGGCTTGTGTGGATCCCCAAAAATCTTCTTACCCAAAATTATCTGCAAACATCACAATTTGCTTCAAAAAGCATATTTTCTACACTTTTCTTAGTAGGATCACCGCGCTGCCACAAATTTCCTACCACCCAGCGTTCCCCTTAGTCTCCCAAGTAAAACTATACCTCACTTGTGTGGGTTCTTACAGCAGAGTCAGCCTAAAAATGTATAAAAGAAAAAATTATGTTTATCAATTTGCTGTGCTATCCCCTCAATCTCTACACATTTTTGGCCTTTTCCTGTTGCAGGCACCTGGGCCACACACACAAGTGAGGTACCATTTTTATTGGGAGACTTGGAGGTACGCTGGGTGGAAGGAAATTTTGGCTCCTCTCTGATTCCAGAAATTTCTATCACCCAAATGTTAGGAAAAAGTTTCAAATTTTAAGGTTTGCAAAGGATTCTTGTTAACATAACCTGGTGAGAGCACCACAAGTCACCCCATCTTCGAATCCCCTAGGTGTCTAGTTTTAAAAAATGCACAGGTTTGGTGGGTTTCCCTAGGTGTCAGCTAAGCTAGAGGCCAAAATCCACAGCTAGGCACTTTGCAAAAAACAGGTCAGTTTTCTTTGGGGAAATGTGATGTGTCCATGTTGTGTTTTGGGGCATTTCCTGTCGCTGGCACCTGGACTACCAACACAAGTGAGGTACCATTGTTATAGGCAGACTTGGGGGAACGCTGGGTGGAAGGAAATTTGTGTCTTCTCTCAGATTCCAGAACTTTCTATCACCGACGTGTGAGAAAAAAGTGTTTTTTTTGCAAAATTTTGAGGTTTGCAAAGGATTCTGGGTAACAGAACCTGGTGAGAGCCCCACAAGTCACACCATTCTGAATTCCCCTAGGTGTCTACTTTTCAAAAATGCACAGGTTTGATAGGTGGGTTTACCTAGGTGCTGGCTGAGCTAAGGGCCAAAATGCACAGCTAGGC
This sequence comes from Pleurodeles waltl, assembly GCF_031143425.1. Lineage (NCBI taxonomy): Eukaryota > Metazoa > Chordata > Amphibia > Caudata > Salamandridae > Pleurodeles > Pleurodeles waltl. The sequence continues at coordinate 563,365,879 of NC_090439.1, forward strand.
ACAATGCAAAAAACAGTTCAGTTTTCTTTGGGGAAATGTGATGTGTCCATTGAGGCATTTCCTGTCCAGGCACTAGGCCTACCCACACAAGTGAAGTACCATTCTTTTCAGAAGACTTGGAGGAACACTGGGTGGAAGGACATTTGTGGCTCCTGTCAGATTCCAGAACTTTCTATCACCAAAATGTGAGGAAAACGTGTTTTTTTCCCCACATTTTAAGGTTTGGAAAGGATTCTGGGTAACAAAACCTAGTGAGAGCCCCACAAACCACCAAATATTGGAAGAAATGTGCTGTCTAGTTTAAAAAATGCACAGGTTTGGTAGTTTTCCCTAGGTGCCAGCTGAGCTAGAGGCCAAAATGCACAGCTAGGCACTTTGCAAAAAACAGGTCTGTTTCCTTTGGGAAAATGTGATGTGTCCATGTTGTGTATTGGGGTATTTCCTGTCGCTGGCACTATCCACACAAGTGAGGTACCATTTTTATTGGGAGTCTTAGGAGAACTCTGGGTGGAAGGAAATTTGTGTCTCCTCTCAAATTCCAGAACTTTCTATCACCAACATGTGAGGAAAAAGTGTTTTTTTGCCACATTTTGAGGTTTGCAAGGGATTCTGGGTAACAGAACCCGGTGAGAGCCCCACAAGTCACCCCCTCTTTAGAGCCCCTAGATGTCTTATTTTAAAAAATGCACAGGTTTGGTAGGTTCCCCACGCTGCCGGCTGAGCTAGAGGCCAAAATCCACAGCTAGGCACTTTGCAAAAAACAGGTCTGTTTTCTTTGGGAAAATGTGATGGTCCAAGTTGTGTTTTGGGGTATTTCCTGTTGCGGGCACTAGGCCTACCCACACAAGTGAAGTACAATTTTTATTGGGAGTCTTAGTAGAATGCTGGGTGGAAGGAAATTTGTGTCTCCTCTCAAATTCCAGAACTTTCTATCACCGACATGTGAGGAAAAAGTGTTTGTTTGCCACATTGTAAGGTTTGCAAAGGCTTCTGGGTAACAGATCCCGGTTCGAGCCCCACAAGTCACCCCATTCTGAATTCCCCTAAGTGGCTACTTTTTCAAAAACATATAGGTTTGCTAGGTTTCCCTTGGTGCCAGCTGAAGTAGAGGCCAAAATCAACAGCTAAGCACTTCGAAAAAACAGGTCAGTTTTCTTTGCAGTAATGTGATGTGTCCATGTTGTGTTTTGGAGCTTTTCCTGTCACGGGCACTAGGCCTATCCACAAAAGTGAGATACCATTTTTATCAGGAGACGTGGGAGAGTGCTGGGTGGAAAGAAATTTGTGGCTCCTCTCAGATTCCAGAACTTTCTATCACCGACATTTGAGAAAAAGGTGTTTTTTTACCAAATTTTGAGGTTTGCAAAGAATTCTGAGTAACAGAATCTGGTGAGTGACCCACAAGTCACCCCATCTTCGAAGCCCCCTGGTGTCTTATTTTAAAAAATGCACAGGTTTGGTAGGTTTCCCAAGGTGCCGGCTGAGCTAGAGGCCAAAATCCACAGCTCGTCACTTTGCAAAAAACAGGTCAGTTTTCTTTGGGGAAATGTGATGTGTCCATGTTGTGTTTTGCGGCATTTCCTGTTGCGGGCACTATGCCTTCCCACACAAGTGAGGTACCATTTTTATCAGGAGTCTAAGGGAAATGCTGGGTGGAAGAAAATGTGTGGCTCTTCTTAGAGTCCAGAACTTTCTATCACAACATGTGAGGAAATAGTGGGGTTTTTGCCAAATTTTGAGGTTTGCAAAGGATTCTGGGTAACATAACCTGGTGAAAGCACCACAAGTCACCCCATTCTGAATTTTCCTCGGTGTCTACTTTTAAAAAATGCACAGGTTTGCTAGGTTTCTCTAGGTACAGGCTAAGCTAGAGGCCAAAATCCACAGGTGGGCACTTTGCAAAAAATAGATCTGTTTTCTTTGGGAAAATGTGATGTGTCCATGTTGTGTTTTGGGGCATTTCCTGTCACTGGCATTAGGCCTACCCACAAAAGTGAGGTACCCTTTTTATTGGGAGACTTGGGGAAATGGTGGGTGGAAGGAAAGTTGTGGCTCCTCTCAGATTCCAGAACTTTCAATCACGACATGTGGGGAAAAAGTGGTTTTTTTGCCAAATGTTGAGGTTTGCAAAGGATTATGGGTAACATAATCTGGTGAGAGGCCCACAAGTCACCCCATCTTCGAAGCCCCTATGTGTCTAATTTTAAAAAATGCACAGGTTTGGTAGGTGTCCCAGGGTGCTGGCTGAGCTAGAGGCCAAAATCCACAGCTAGGCACTTTGCAAAAAACAGGTCTGTTTTCTTTGGGAAAATGTGATGGTCCAAGTTGTGTTTTGGGGTATTTCCTGTTGCGGGCACTAGGCCTACCCACACAAGTGAGGTACCATTTTTATTGGGAGTCTTAGTAGAACGCTGGGTGGAAGGAAATTTGTGTCTCCTCTCAAATTCCAGAACTTTCTATCACCGACATGTGAGGAAAAAGTGTTTTTTTGCCACATTTTGAGGTTTGCAAGGGATTCTGGGTAGCAGAACCCGGTGAGAGCCCCACAAGTCACCCCCTCTTTAGAGCCCCTAGATGTCTTATTTTAAAAAATGCACAGGTTTGGTAGGTTCCCCAAGGTGCCGGCTGAGCTAGAGGCCAAAATCCACAGCTAGGCACTTTGCAAAAAACAGGTCTGTTTTCTTTGGGAAAATGTGATGGTCCAAGTTGTGTTTTGGGGTATTTCCTGTTGCGGGCACTAGGCCTAGCCACACAAGTGAGGTACCATTTTTATTGGGAGTCTTGGTAGAACGCTGGGTGGAAGGAAATTTGTGTCTCCTCTCAAATTCCAGAACTTTCTATCACCGACATGTGAGGAAAAAGTGTTTTTTTGCCACATTGTAAGGTTTGGAAAGGCTTCTGGGTAACAGATCCCGGTTCGAGCCCCACAAGTCACCCCATTCTGAATTCCCCTTAGTGGCTACTTTTTCAAAAACATATAGGTTTGCTAGGTTTCCCTTGGTGCCAGCTGAAGTAGAGGCCAAAATCCACAGCTAAGCACTTCGCAAAAAACAGGTCAGTTTTCTTTGCAGTAATGTGATGTGTCCATGTTGTGTTTTGGAGCTTTTCCTGTCACGGGCACTAGGCCTATCCACAAAAGTGAGAAACCATTTTTATCAGGAGACTTGGGAGAGTGCTGAGTGGAAAGAAATGTGTGGCTCCTCTCAGATTCCAGAACTTTCTATCACCGACATTTGAGAAAAAGGTGTTTTTTGCCAAATTTTGAGGTTTGCAAAGAATTCTGAGTAACAGAATATGGTGAGAGACCCACAAGTCACCCCATCTTCGAAGCCCCCTGGTGTCTTATTTTAAAAAATGCACAGGTTTAGTAGGTTTCCCAAGGTGCCGGCTGAGCTAGAGGCCAAAATCCACAGCTCGTCACTTTGCAAAAAACAGGTCCATTTTCTTTGGGGAAATGTGATGTGTCCATGTTGTGTTTTGCGGCATTTCCTTTTGCGGGCACTATGCCTTCCTACACAAGTGAGGTACCATTTTTATCGGGAGTCTAAGGGAAATGCTGAGTGGAAGAAAATGTGTGGCTCTTCTTAGAGTCCAGAACTTTCTATCACAACATGTGAGGAAATAGTGGGGTTTTTGCCAAATTTTGAGGTTTGCAAAGGATTCTGGGTAACAGAATCTGGTGAAAGCACCACACGTCACCCCATTCTGAATTTTCCTCGGTGTCTACTTTTAAAAAATGCACAGGTTTGCTAGGTTTCTCTAGGTGCAGGCTAAACTAGAGGCCAAAATCCACAGGTGGGCACTTTGCAAAAAATAGATCTGTTTTCTTTGGGAAAATGTGATGTGTCCATGTTGTGTTTTGGGGCATTTCCTGTCACTGGCACTAGGCCTACCCACACAAGTGAGGTACCCTTTTTATTGGGAGACTTGGGGAAATGGTGGGTGGAAGGAAATTTGTGGCTCCTCTCAGATTCCAGAACTTTCAATCACGACATGTGAGGAAAAAGTGGGTTTTTTGCCAAATGTTGAGGTTTGCAAAGGATTATGGGTAACATAATCTGGTGAGAGTCCCACATGTCACCCCATCTTCGAAGCCCCTAGGTGTCTAATTTAAAATAATGCACAGGTTTGGTAGGTGTCCCAGGGTGCTGGCTGAGCTAGAGGCCAAAATCCACAGCTAGGCACATTGCAAAAAACAGGTCAGTTTTCTTTGGGGAAATGTGATGTGTCCATGTTGTGTTCTACTGCATTTCCTATTGCGGGCACTAGGCCTACCCACACAAGTGAGGTCCCATTTGTATTGGGAGACTTGGGGAAATGGTGGGTAGAAGGAAATTTGTGTCTCCTCTCAGATTCCAGAACTTTCTATCACAACATGTGAGGAAAAAGTAGGTTTTTCGCCCAATTTTGAGGTTTGCAAAGGATTCTGGGTAACAGAGCCTGGTGAGAGCCCCACGAGTCACCCCATTCTGAATTTCCCTGGGTGTCTACATTTCAGAAGTGCACAGGTTTGGTAGGTTTCCCTAGGTTCCAGCTGAGCTAAAGGCCAAAATCCACAGGTAGGCACTTTGCAAAAAACAGGTCAGTTTTCTTTGGGGAAATGTGATGTGTCCATGCTGTGTTTTGGGGCATTTCCTGTCGCTGGCACTAGGCCTACCCACACAAGTGAGGTACCATTTTTATTGGAAGACTTGGGGGAATGTTGCGTGAAAGAAAATGTGTGGCTCCTCTCAGATTCCTGAACTTTCTATGACCGAAATGTGAGGAAAAAGTGATTTTTGTTCAAGTTTTGAGGTTTGCAAAGGATTCTGGGTAGCAGACCCTGTTGAGAGCCCCACAAGTCTCACCATCCTGGATTTACCTAGGTGTCTAGTTTTCAAAAATGCACAAGTTTGGTAGGGTTCCCTAGGTGCTGGATGAGCTATAGGCCAAAATCCACAGCTAGGCACTTAAAAAAACCCCGTCTGATTTCATTATAAAAATGTGATGTGTCCACGTTGCGTTTCCTGTCACGGGTATTAGGCCTACCCAAGCAACTGAGGTACCATTTTTATCGGGAGGCTTGAGAGAACACAGAATAGAAGAACAAGTGTTATTGCCCCTTGTCTTTCACTATATTTTTTCCTTCCAAATGTAAGACAGTGTGTAAAAAAGACGTCTATTCGAGAAATGCCCTGTAATTCACATGCTAGTATGGGGACCCCGGATTTCAGAGAAGTGCAAATAACCACTGCTTCTCAATACCTTATCCTGTGCTCATTTTGGAAATACAAAGGTTTCCTTGATAACTATTTTGACTCTTTATATTTCACCAAATGAATTGCTGTATACTCGGTATACAATGAAGACCTATTGCAAGGTGCAGCTCATTTATTCGCTCTGGGTACCTAGTGTTCTTGATGAACCTACAAACCCTATATATCACCAAAAGAGTCCAGCAGACGTAACAGTATATTGCTTTTGAAAATCTGACATTGCAGAAAAAAGTTTCAGAGTAATGGCTGTTTTTTTCACCTCAATTTCAATATTTTTTTTATTTCAGCTGTTATTTTCCGTAGGAAAACCTTGTAGGATCCACACAAATGACCCCTTGGTGAATTCAGATTTTCTTCTACTTTTTAGAAGTGTTTAGCTGTCCGAGATCCAGCATTGGTTACACACCCATTTCTGTCACTAACTGGAAGGAGGCTAAAAGCACAAAAAATAGTCAAAATGGGGCATGTCCCAGTAAAATGCCAAAATTGTGTTGAATAATGTGGTTTTCCGAATCAAGTCTGCCTAATTCGGAAAGTTGGGAAGATGGTGATTTTAGCACAACAAACCCTTTGTTGATGACATTTTCAGGGTTAAAACCAAAAGCCTTCATCTGCTGTATTTTAGCTAATTTCTTAGTCTTCTCTAGGGGAACCCACAAACTCTGGGTACCTCTAGGACGCACATTTCGGCATTGGTAGCTTATGTGGACAAAAAAGTTATGAGGTCCTAAGCGCAAACTGCCCCAAATAGCCAAAAAAAGGCTTGCCACCTCAAGGGGAAAAGGCCTGGCAGCAAAGGGGTTAAGGTATCAAGTCTATCTTCATCATGTAACAGGCAGCATGACCAGCTAAAGTTGTGTAGGTTTTTGTATATTGTTGATATATCACCAGTTGATGGCATGATGGGCAGGTAAGACAGACAAATCCCGAAAAAGCCAATTTAGCCTTCTGAGGTCAGTGAAGTGAGTACAAGTAAGTTGCCTAATAATAAGATTTGCTACTTACATCGCTTAGATACAAGCATATTACATGCCAGATTTTGGTTTGAATGGGGCTTCTTCAAAGACACATTCTGTGTTGTTTTGGGATGAATAATATCAGGGTTTGACAGACAAAATCAATAAGACTTCGAACAAACTTCGGAAACTAGGCGAATTATCCTCCCTTTAATTATTTCGGTTACCTCTACAGTGAATAACGACAGACGCAGAATCCAAATGAACAACCTACCCTGGAGTCGGTGTCCGATGAGGTGGGTCGAGATGCAGTCTGGGCAAGAATTTATTAAAATCCTGATCAGTATGTCAGCATTAATCAACTGAAAACCATACAAATCCTAATTTACGGATGCATAGCCGTGTACAAAAAAACACATTCCCAAAAAATAACAAACATAAATACATTATAAGGATACCTGGTAGCTCAATCTCGAGGTGATGGAAGGAGAGTAGAGTGACAATAGTAACACAATGTGATCTACAGACTAGTATTATTCAAATGCACTCCACTGTGACGGAGACGTTGGGTCTGTTATAAAATTATTTCGCTGAATGAAATGAGCAACTCTACAACTAAAATCAATTGTAAACCATACAACTGCGGATGTATAATAAGAACGAGGATTTAGGTATACTTTTAGGAGCAACATGCTGGCTACGTCTATTCTTCATCAGAATGGGGCTATATTAAACACGTGCCAAGCATTAGGGATAATACACTTTGTTATTAAGAATAATTGGGTCATGCATCTCCAAACATTAACTCAGTGTATGTAGTGTAGACTTGGACGGTCAATGGGGGGGCTGTATGCCACACTCAAATTTCAATCTTTCAATGAAGCAGAGCACCGCCAGACCTTTCACTTAGAGCCGAATTTTCAGTGAAACAGTCTTCCTGAACTTGTATTTTCTGCAGGATGCTAGACTTAGAAAACACACCTTTGTAATATATCTGTGTGGATATTTACGGAAATGGATTGATGTTATCTCTTTAAGCTAGGCATAAATGGAGCTTTATATGAGAATGCAACATTTCAAAGCATGATTCGTTTGATAGGGTGTCCAGATAAAACGAAACTCGTCTATATAATACAGAGTCTATTCTTAAAACTGCTACGCGATCATATATCTTTGGTGTCTGTTATTTCACATTGAAGTGCCCTGTGAATTTCAAATGTACATATTAAACTGATGGGATTTTACGCTGTGATAAAGAAAATATCTATCTAAACAGTGTGTTTGTCTTCAAAAGGGCTGTTCATTAGTAGCCTGCAGCAAAAGTCTTTGAAAAAGTCATACGCAGAGCACTGTGAACAATACAACCTTATCGAGCTCCTGAGAAGCTTCGAGAATGGATCAGCTGCGGCTCGAGGGAATGGATTTACGGGCAAGTCACACAGCAGTGGGTGCCACATGAAAGGTGTTTATGAAATCAGTGAGCAGCCTTCTTAGACAGGCCTTGCAGCTTGTTCAGAATGCACGTCTGAGGTGCTTTAAGTTGAGGGATCTTGAGTATTCCACACGTTGCTCAAAGTATGACAGTTATGCTCTTGATGCTTGATTGACATCGAATAAGGAAAAACAAGAAAGCAGTACAGAAGAAAACGTTCTACGAAATAGATGGTACCAATACGACCTAACCGATAAATTTGGAGTGCACTTTTCTTAAGCCATATTCTTTAATTTAAGTAATTATTTCAATATAATTTCAAAATGACATGAAAACGTAAGGCTGCATCGATTCCGTCTAATATAGTAGATAAAAAAAGATGTATCCTTCGAGGAGTAGAACTGAATAAGAATCGAACGTAGGGGTGAGCGAAACTGCATACATTATTTCACAAAATGTAATGAAAATGTAGGATAGTTACTCTTTCAGCGTGAACGGTAGTTTGCAGGTAAATTTGGTGGCGTTGTTTACATGTTGCAAAAAGAACAGATGATGGACAGAATGCTGAACAATGCAAACACTCACCCCTTGTCACAGATTTGGGTTTAATCCATTGTTGTCTTCCCCCCCACATCCCCCAATTTGGAAGCACCCAAATGCAAATCAGTCCTGACCCTGTTCCTCATGGAAACAGTCCAGCCAGAACTGCCAAGCCAAATCCTGCCTGGACTGGAGACAAGCATCCTGGGAATGTTTTCAAGGTATCACCCTTCATCAGCAAGGCTAGCTTAACATCAGTGGCGCAGTCAGCACGGGACCAACGATGAGGAACCATGGAATTCTGCACAGTTATGCGCAACATGACAAGAAGCTAATAGGAGCTAATGGGAGGAAGGCTGACTTTCATTTTTAAGGCCACTTTAGAAGCTGGAGGACAAGTTTGTAGGTTAGACAAAAGGCACCTATAGCTCTGCCTACATTGGTTTCTCAATTATGTGCCTGTGCCATCAAGAATACTTTATATGCACCATGAGTGACCATGCAGTTGTGCGAAATTCTGCACAGCGTGGCAAGAATCTGTGAGGAGCTAACATGAGAAAGGTTGACTTTCATGTTAAAGTCACAGGTAGGGTGCTGTGGTCAGGTGTCTACTGTTGCCACTTTTCTACAGTCTGTAACTACTGCTTCCCTGGACAATAGGTAGAAGTGGACAGCAATCATGCAAAAACTTCAGGACTGACACAGCAGTCAAAACTCTATTTAAATTGACCGCAAGGGCCTTCTCTGTGGACTCAATATGACAGGCTTTCTCAGAGTGGCCTGTATCCCAAATATTTCTGTCTCCCGTCCAAAGTAGTCTCACTTAGAGACCTGAGTGTGAGTTTGAAATTGGAAACAGTTGAGCTAGGTGGAAAATATGCTGCTTCATAATATGCTTGGACTCACAACATTTTCATAACTTACATCTAAGATACTTAGAGGAAATCATTTATTATTCATTTTGTGCCATTAGGGGGTTGATTTGGCCATACTTACAAATTAGTTCAACATACATGAAACAGCAATGGATTGGTGTTAGAAATATACAGAGTAATGTGCCACTCTTGGAGGTGGCGTCCTTGCCTTCTGCTCCTTTCCTTTTTTCTATTTTGCAAATGTTCTCCAGGCCATTTCCAATGAAGTACTATTCTTACGATTATAAATGTAAATGTACCCCCACCCACCAAATCTAAAGGCCATCATCTCCAATGGGAGAACTATGTTTGGAATTGAGAGGTCTATTTAAGAGCCCCCAGTGCCTCCTTGCGCCACATTAGCATAATTTGTTTTTACACTAATGTGGCCCAACAAGGCCAAAATCAGTGCGCCATATTTACAATGTGGCGCAATGCAACCATTGCCCACTTTGTAACCCCTTGCTCCACATTATGCCTGCACCAGGCATAATGTATGCAAGGGGAGCGTTCCCCTTATAAGGGGGCTGAAAAAAATGGTGCAAAAAAATCAAAAATATTTCTTTGCCTCATTTTTTTCGGCACTTTTAACGCCTGTTCAGAGCAGGCATTAAAAGGATACTCCTATTGGTTTCAATTGGCCTCTGGGTGCTTTGCCGGATTAGCATCAGATTTGTTTAGACTAATCCTGCAAAGTGCCAAACTAGCATAAAAAATTCTAATGCTAGTTCCCTAACTACTGCAATGGTGGGTCGTATTTTAAATATGGTGCACACATGGTGGCATTTGAGGGGCCGCTATGGGGCGCAAGAAAAGGGACACTGCACTAAGTGCATCGCCACTTTTCATAAATCTGCCCCAAACAATTTTAAACTACCTCCCTGCCTTCCCAACCCTGAAACCTAATGGTCTGAGCTGCTCCATCACCATCATGTATGGAGAGCACCACTTATAAGTTTTATACTGTGTCAGTATTTCAAGTTGTGACCAATGTTCTGTGCAGAGTTCAGTTAAAAGCAGTTCTAAATTCAGTTACCACATGTTTCCTGAAGTGTAAGAAGAGAGGGAAGTCATTATGTTCCAATATTGCTTATTGATTTGGACTGGAATTAGCTAATTTAGTGATAATTGGAGAACGCCAACTATTTGGTCTTTAAGAAAACAATGGTTGTAAGCAAATGAGCTGTGTGTCATGGTCAGGAAATGAAGGGTTAAGAAACCAAAACAAAGTACTACAGCTAACTGTGTAGTATGCACATACCGTAAGCTCACCAATGTAGGCATTGTTTTACAGGGGGATCTTACACATTTGAATAGGTTTACACTTTGGGGTAAGTTTACCACATTTCGTATTCACAAACTTGGAGTGTAAACTTACAACAAGAGTGTATGCTAAAAGTCTCCGCCCCCTGATTAGTGCAATTGGCTTAGTTGTGTGTGAGTGGATGATATCCCTCCCTCACCCCCTCCCTGGCTCTCCTTAAACACCTCTTACTCTTCCACAATCTCATTCCTTTTTGTAGTAAGTATGCCCCTTCTTTAAGCCACTCCCCTGTATCCCTTGTACATTTACTACTAAAATCCATACTTATTTGTGCAGCGACCCCACACACATAATATAGGTAATGCAGACGTGTAAACCTCTGCACATGTAACTTGCAGTTTTTGGTATTACAAAGCATACTACAAAGTGTAGTTTGTGAATCAGGCCCTAACTGTCAACAAGCAAACAATGTACCAGTAGTTAGAATCAACAGAAACACTTGACTTGAGGCAGAAAGCTATGAATGTAAGTAGCGCTACAATGAACATAGCGTATTGGAACTGTAGCATAAAGGCCAACATAGCAAAGAATCCATTCAACAGATGTCCCGTAAAACATTTCAGCAAGTTCTCAAAGGCAAAAGAAGACCAGGAAGAGAAACACATTACACCACCATGTATGCAATTAATATGGCTAACATTTGCTTTGAACTTAAATTAAGGCTTGCTAAGTACTGCTGGTATCACATCAGGGATAAAATTTCAAACCAGGGTCAATACACAAATAATAGTTAAATTGCAGAAAAAAAGTGAACGTTTTGCCACATTAATAATTAAATTACAATGACTTTGAAGAGTTGAATTGAAACGAAACGTTGGGAAATGTTTTTACAAACACATATTTGCAATGGGCATTAGCATTAGGACTTGACAGTTTTGGATATCAAGTCAAGAACTGAAAGTAATTTTGATGCAGTAGATGCAATGAAGTAGGCAATAGAGAGACAAATAGTTACTAAATCAAAGGAACACAGCTAAAACTCAAGCTGGCTTGACAGAGTGCTTGCACAACATTGGAATTTAACACTCAAAGAAGTCCAATAAAAATAGGACAAAGAAACCTTGCAGTAAAAAAAAGAATAGTTCTCAAGTTAGATATTTCAAACATTCAACAGTCCCTCTGCACTGTTAAAAGTGGTACTGTGGTTAATTGCTCAATGCAGAAGACCCAACATTCCTATTGAGCAAAAACCTTGGTCACTTTCTTTATAAATCAAATCAATAATGTTAGGATAGTTATTCCTCTTGTCAACACAATGTTATGTCATCATCTTAAACTTTTTTAAGGAACCCGGAACAGGTATATCTTTTGAGTCTACGCCAGAATGCAGCAAGGGCATGTCCCATGCTTACAAAACTTTAAGTCCATGCACAATGCAATGTCTTCAGTGCCCACTGCACCTTCACACTATCTGTAGCTATGGAGGTCTTCAGGTGGATCCTTTGACAGTAATCAGGCATCCAGCCATGCAAAGGGGTCAAATCTGTTGAGCTCCTTACAGTTTTGACTGTCCTGCTTAATATTGCAGATAGAGTCACCCTGTACATCTTGATTCTTAAAAATCCATTGGTAACTTCAATAAGGTAGACCCCACCATCCACTAAAAAAACTTTCAATTGATAGCCCACATTTCATAACATTACCTCAATTAGGTCCCCCCCCTGAATATCGAATGAAACATGTCGATGGGACAGAATAACAAGGAGAGAGTATCAATAATAAAATATCACCATATAGATACATATACATATCTACGTGGTACATACATCTTCAAGGTACGTAGATGTAGAGTTAGCAGTAGTAAATCTATACTTCCCCAGATTAAACTATCATTTAATATTTTGTTCCTCAATATTCTTACCTTGATATTAGTATGCCACAATATAGTTAGTATAGATATTCAGTAATGCAATGCCTCTATTGGTATGAACAATTATACAGCTACCCCCTACAGCCAGTCCTTTACATGCATGATCAAACAAGGTTTTTGTCTCTCCCATCCTCTTTTCACCCTCTATGTTAATGTCTGTGGGCCTCTGACAAGCTCACCTTGCCATCACCACAAATTTATATTTTCATGAGGACACTACTCAAATTTACCTACAGGTCAAAGGTCAACAAAAACAATTTTCATCCATGTCCAAGACCTCAAGTCAATCAAGTTTTGGGTCCAGCAAGACAGTCGAAAGTTAAGGGGTCTAAAATAAAGCTACTACTAATGCAACCAACTTGCGTTCTCATATAGATGGATATTCTCTGGTGAAATATGACCATAAGAGCTTTTAAAATCTGCCGTTTGCCCCTGTGAACACTGAAGATATAGAATTTTTGTTTCAGGATATATTGGTGAAAATGTTTGTGTATGTTATTGAATCTTTTAAATGAAGGAAAGCACTTGGAACTGACAGCATTCCATTGAACTTTCATTTGATGATTAAGCAGCTATTGAATTTCATTTACCTTCATTGCACACTAGTATCTTGCACAAAAGGTGAAAAACAACAATTTATAGCAATAGAAGTCATCTCCTCGTTCCTGTTGGATGATCTTTCAGAATATCAAAGTTACAGGCTGATTTCTTTCTAAATATAGATCTTCTAATATTGGCAGATATGTTTGCTTTTGGTGGGAAAAATTATCTTCATCATAATGTGTCCCTGGAAATCTGTTTACATATTTAGCTTTATTTTTTAGTTTAACACATCAAGAAGTAGTCACATGATGAATGTTTTTACAATGCAGTGCCAAAGTATTTAGCAAAACAATTTGCAGTTGCAAGGATTAAAAATGTCCCACATATAACAACATGAATGTAAGGCAAGTTTTCACACTAGTATTCTAATAGCAAATCACACTACACACCTAGGCAGTAAGGATGAAGGTGCTTTATGAATAAAGCCTCAGTGCATGAGACCAGATGTCGTCTCAGTTGGGCAAACATATCCTTAGGACATGATGGAGTCAGACATAGTGCAACATTTGTATGAGAAGATTCTTTAGTGTATGTGAAGTCCTTAATCACCTGAAAACCGTTGGGAGCTAACCCATTCCCACATTAATGCACTGTGCTTAGTCAACAGGAGGACAATGGTCATGAAATAAAATCACCAGCAGTTAGATGCTCCTTATGTATCTCAGTAGCACCACTGAGGAAAAGGGTCAAGTTTTTTTTTTCTATAATCTCTACTTTAGAAAAATATCTCCTCCAATAGGTCACCTCTCCAAGGTGTCACCAAGCCGGGTGCATAACAGCCACTCTAGCATATGAGCATTTTGTACAAGTGACTTCTCTAACTAGTTTGAAGGCTTTAAGCAATACAATTGTGTCACAGAAGTTTTGAATCAATTTGAACTGGAGGAGTCTGTGCCTAGTGTTTTGAGAACCCCCTTCATTTGTGCAAAGGAAAATATCCCCTGGTCATCTAAGAAGACTTGCTTCAGATTTGTCAATGGCACCAGCAGTCCTAGATGCAATGTCTACCGCAGAAAGTGCTAAATTGTAAATTTTGAACACAAATTGGCAAACATGCATAGTGTTTATTACTATGGGGAGTGCCTACAGAGGGAGAAATTCCTCAGAGAAGATGAGATAAACTTTTCATGGTGTCTATGATGAGAAAAACCAAACAGCCTCAGCAAGCCCCCTTCCCCTGCATTTGTTCTAGGATTTAGAAGGTCCCCTCTTTGAAGAGATAAGCTGTAGATGTCAGTCCCAATGTGCATAGCTGCTTTCTGGTTATGGCTCTGAGGTTAGTGGCAACCAAAGAATGTTCACTATATGGTAAGCACGGAGCGCAAAGTTGTGGAACTTTTCACCTTTGTGTGATTTTGTGATATGTATACATGAGCTGCTTCACTTGGTTATTACAGTCCCAGGATACCTGGCAGGGTGCAGTGCAGGAGCAAGTCGACACAGCCTCCATCTTCTATGCAATATGTAGCATCCATTAAACCAGAAGCTATAAGCCATGCCTGGATGGTATAGAACTGTAATTTTGGATCTGGGGCTGGAACTCCCAGGCCTTTTAGGGTGAAAGGAAAGTACTCTATTTCACTCTGGGCCACTTACTTGTCCATGCCAGTTCTACCATAAGAGACTTCAGTACATCAAAGAAAGCATATGTCAGTGTTGTAGATATAGTAATGAAAAGGTATAGAAGCAGGGGAAGCAATTTCATTATAGATATGTGGGCAGACAGCCAAAGTCAAATCCACTGTTTCAACTGGCCCTTCGGTCTATCCATTTCCGTGCCATAATTGTTCCTTAATATATCTTGGATGTATCACAGCATACCCTAATGCCCAAACAGTGCACAGATTCTATTGTCCATTTAAAACAAATTCGCTTTCAAATCTTACAGTAACAATCCGGGGGAAAATCAAGGACCTGGTCTAGGGAACCTTGCTTCATTAGGGGAGGTTTGAGTTCTCAAGCATAAGAACTCGCCTCGGTTTGATTGATCTTAATGAAATGAATGGCCCAGACAGTTTGTTATTCTGATTGAATGTACAAATGCATTTGACATGTGTGTCTTGGGAAATATTTTGGAGGGGATATTGTCTCTCTTATCTTTGTGTTTTGCTTGTCTATAATGTATATTAAAACTAATGCCTAGATAGCAAGTACTTTTTTTCTATCTGATGCTTGTTACCTCTTCAGTGAGACATCCATCAAAATATCTCTTTGTTCCCTTTCTTATTCAGTCTTACGTTTGAACCATTTACAATTCACCTGACAAATAATGACTCAGGTACAGGCATCTGGTGTAGTGAATATGAGATCTTGTTTTATGCCAATGATGACTTTTGTTACTATCCAACCTGTAAATCACATTGAGGCACACCTTGCAGGTTAAACAACTATAAGTTAAACTCTTAAGATCCACACTTATTGTTGGGGTTTTCCCTAAATCTAGAACTGGTGTAAAAGTACATGTGGATAAATGGCAAATTGTATGGTCTGGAGAGTTCATCAACTACTATGGTTAAAAAACTAATAAATGTGTGCATGGTTTCAGTCTGCTGTCATGTATAAAGGAAGACTGCAATTATTGGTCTTGAGTTGATATTGCCATGTGGAGCAAGATTAACATTTTGAAAATGTGTGTTTTCCCTCAGTTATGATATAATTTAAATTTTTGGCGGTATCACTTGAACAAGAAATCTTAATGAGAATTCTCAAGGGGGTGGAAAGTTGCCCAGATTTTCTTGGGCAGTTTTAACAACTGACCCTATATTATGAGGCTGTTTGTTCCTGGATGTGGGCCAGTATACATCTGCATTTATATTTTGTAATTTTTCACAATGGGGCTCTCCTATGGAATAAAAACTGGTGTGAATGTTAAAGTGTGAGCAAGGTCTGGGAGTGTTTCAAGCTAGCCTGGCTGATGAAGGGTGATACCCTGCAACCAGTCCCAGGAGGCTTATTTCCGTTCCAGGAAGGACTTGGCCTGGCAGTATGGGCTGGAATGTTCCCATGTTGAAGAGGGTCAAGACTGATTTGCATACGGCTGGGTCCAAACTGGGGTGGCATGGTGAGCAAAATAATTGATAGCTTACACCCAGATATTTGACTGGGGGTGAATGCTTGATTGGTTCCGCATTCCATCCATCATTTGTGTTTGTTTACTTTTGTTGCCATAAGTGCGCAGGGTATTCCCAGACGTGGGTCCCGGGCTCACTGTGCCACTGGATTCAAGCTAGCTTGGCTGATGAGGAGTGGTACTTTGAAACCAGTCCCAGGATGCTTGTTTCTGGTCCAGGGAGGACCTGGCCTGGCAGTTTGGGCTGGACTGTTCCTATGGGGAACAGGGTCAAGACTGATTTGCATATGGCTTGGTCCAAACTGAGGTGGCATGGTGAGCAAAAGAATTGATTGAGTAAACTCATATCTGTGACTGGGGGTGAATGTTTGATTGTTTCTGCATTCAATCCATCATTTGTGTTTGTTTACTTTTGTCACCATAAGTGCGCTGGGACTGCCCAGACGTGGGTCCTGGGTACACTATGCCACTGGATTCAAGTTAGCCTGACTGATTAAAGATGATACCCTGAAACTGGTCCCAGGATGCTTGTTTCCGGTCCATGGAGAACCTGGCCTGGTAGTTCAGGCTGGAGTGTTCCCATAGGGAACAGGGTCAAGACTGATTTGCATATGGCTTGATCCAAACTTAGGTGGCATGGTGAGCAAAAGAATTGATGGATTAAGCTCTGTGACTGGGGGTGAATGTTTGATTGGTTCTGCATTCCGTCCATCGTTTGTGTTTGTTTACTAGGAGTGTTTTACACCACAGTCATTTCTATGGTGAAGTATGAAACTTAGAAACTTCCCAAAGCCTACAACATATTTGCTTAAATAATGTCACTGATTCTTGAGGCTTACTAAAATTGATATTCTCATCAGTCTTGCTTGACTCATCCTTATTATAGAATCTCAGTACTCCACTTAAGGGTAAACAATGTCCTATACATCTTTGGATAAACAGGATGATCTTTGTAAAGAAAGAGTTACTTTATAATGGGGATTTAGCACCATTTCACCAGTTCATGGAGGAATTTATTACTGAAGGCAAATAAATGAGAAGCATGATATACTTTGTCATTTAGGAGTTCAACTCATGCAGCAAGAAATGAGGGCTGGATACATTAAATCCTTCACCAATCATTCACAGAGAGTGGACCACCATATCATCATTCAAGCTCTCTAAGCTTATCACGATCTTACCCTAAAAAAAACATCTAATTTTATTCTGCTTGTTCAAACATACAGAATCTGTAACTTGACTACTCTGGTTGGGTGTCAGTTTTGAACGTTCAATCCTTGGATTTAGACTTCTGATTGATGTAACAGATAATCTTGCTTAGAAAATGTAGCAAACCAGTTCTGATTTTTGACTGGGTAACAGTGCTGGTAAGTGCTGGGTATATGGTATGCCTTTGGTGTTCTGTTGCATGATATTGTGACCACATGGTATGTTTTTCCTTGTTAAAATTTTTATTAGTCTCATATATCAAATGCTCTGCCCCAATGATTTTTCATCACCATGATATTTCACCAATCCTGTCCCTTTGTATTTACAAAGATTTATTTTTAGATCATTAAAAATAGCAGAAAAAAATAATTATAATGTTTTAGAAAATAGAACACAGATTAAAAGTGGACTCCTTGGTCAATAACCTGACCAATCTGCCCACTGGGAAAAGGATTAACTTTCTTATATGTATATATTTTAAAAAATGTATAAAATTAACTCATTGTTTCACTACTTTTGGTCTTATTCTGCATATTATGCCAATGTGTTTGCTTTTTATTTTGGGTATATGTGGGTGTGGTTCTGCATGTGTATGCTCATTTGAGGTCACCCAGGTTAGCAGTTTTTTGTTCTTTTTTTATTTGAAAAAATGTAAGTGTTTTTCAGGATGGCCTATGCCATGTGCACATGCGTATTATCAATATTTTTTAAAACATTCACCCATGTTCTCCCTCAGTTTGAAAATGTTGTTTGATTTGATAGAATACTGGTGTTGGTCTAAGATTTAAAACAATTGCACTTACCACTTCAGTCTACAATGTTCTTTAATAACACTATTGAGTTAAATAGTGAACCAGACATCAGGTTTCCCATAAAAGTGATAGTAAAAGTGTATTACTTCCAGCTGAAGCTTCCTAAAACATTTTGATATTCTCCCAACACTCACAACCATGTTATATCAGTACACTCTAGAGACTCAGGGGCATATTTATACTCTGTTTGCGCTGGAATTGCGTCGTTTTTTTGGACGCAATTCCGACGCAAAACTAACTTCATATTTATACTTTGGCGTTAGACGCGTCTAGCGCCAAAGTCCATGGAGTTTGCGTCATTTTTTAGCGTGGACACCTACTTTGCGTTAATGATATGCAAGGTAGGCGTTCCCGTCTAAAAAAGTGACTCCGAGGCATGTGCGCCGTATTTACACTCCCGGGCAAAAATGACGCCCGGGAGTGGGCGGGTCAAAAAAAATGACGTCCAGCCGCTTTTGCGTCGTTTTTTAGCGCCTGGTCAGGGCAGGCGTTAAGGGACCTGTGGGCTCGGAAGGAGCCCAGAGGTGCCCTCCCATGCCCCCAGGGACCCCCCCTGTCACCCTTGCCCACCCCAGGAGGACGCCTAAGGATGGAGGGACCCATCCCAGGGAACATAAGGTAAGTTCAGGTAAGTAATTGTTTTTTTTTTTTGTGGCATAGGGGGGCCTGATTTGTGCCCCCCTACATGCCACTATGCCCAATGACCATGCCCAGGGGACAGAAGTCCCCTGGGCATGGCCATTGGGCAAGGGGGCATGACTCCTGTCTTTGCTAAGACAGGAGTCATTTAAATGGGGGTTGGGAGTCAAATAAAATGGCGCAAATCGGGTTGAGGCGAAAGTTTTGCCTCAGCCTGACTTGCCCCATTTTTTGGCGCCAAGCTGCATATTCCCCTACGCCGGCGCTGCCTGGTGTACGTCATTTTTTTTGATGCACACCAGGCAGCTCCGCCGGCTAACGCCGGCTAACGTTATTGAATAAATACGGCGCCCGCATGGCGCTTCAGAATGGCGTTTGCCGGCGTTAGATTTTTTGACGCACAACTGCATTGGCGCAGTTGTGCATCGAAAAGTATAAATATGGCCCTCAGTTTTACCCTACAAAAATGCCGGCTTGCATTAAGCCTTCTCGGAAGCCTACTCTAAGGACCTGTCGGAATAACCTTCAAAATCTGATATCTAATACATCAATGTCTGGAAATCTTCCCATGCATACCTCCATGATTAAATCAAACAAGATTGCAACACTCTCCTTCTGTGCTCTGTTCAGCCACATTTCTAGACAAAACACAGTAACTAAAGAGGCAGATACTCCTTCCACAATACACAGTGCCTTTTATGAGCCTCATGTTGGAGATTGGTTGTACTCACGCCCTCATGCCTTTCAGAGGAGTGTGCTTAATTCACTGTCCTCTTTTTACCTCCTCTATTACTGTTGTTCAATTCTACAGATGTATGTAACTACTGCATCTCAAATCAAGATATCTGAGAGTATGATTCTCCCTATGTTGAAACACAAACAAACTTCTTTCTAACTTATTTGATGATGTAATATATTGGTATCCCTTGGCGTATGCCAAGCCTGATCAGTGAAATCACAATGAGCAGCTCGCTTCAGTATGATAAAGTGCCAAAATGCTCAAGCATCAAGAAGCAATTTGGTTCTGCAGTATTC
Organism: Pleurodeles waltl; assembly: GCF_031143425.1. Lineage (NCBI taxonomy): Eukaryota > Metazoa > Chordata > Amphibia > Caudata > Salamandridae > Pleurodeles > Pleurodeles waltl. The sequence continues at coordinate 563,385,538 of NC_090439.1, forward strand.
TTTACACATATAAAGAAATTCAACCTAGACACAAATACAAAACCAGCTAAAAAGACTACAATTAACTTATCATTACAACAGAGGTTGGTGTCTGACCTGCAGGGAGAGGCAACTATGGCTAAATCATACTAGTAATATATTAAAGTCTGAGTCTAAATGGTGAAGAGTGGTGAGAATATTATGATAGAGCAGGTAATCTCCCTGGAACCTCATTCATTTTCTAGTGGGTCAGGATTTAGACAATTCCAACTAGAATTTGATGGTGGCTACAAACGTGAAAATAGAGGGAGGTATGGATAAGGCTCCACCAGTATGGATGAAGATCGCATAAAATGTGATTTTATTTTTTCAGTCCAATTAAAAATGTTAGTGAGCAATCTGTGGTGACCAGATCAAAAGCCACATTGTTTTTCAGATCACAGTGCTGTGTTATTGATGAGCATGGACTAGCTACGAACCAAGATGGCATTCAAATTGGACTGATCAGCACATGAGCCCGAAAATCCATTGAGAGCTATAGTTGTTCCACAACATCACACCTTATGAATCCCAGGAAACAAGATATTGAAAGCAGTACACCTGAACTTAGCCCATGCCCTGAGAATGGATCATGAAGGAAGATGTTAGCATGCTGAATAGGGCACCGCATGAAGATAACAATATAAGGATGTTGGAAAATGGGTTATTGGTAAGGGCAGGTAAGTACTTACACATAGCAATAGGCCACTAACCTCCACTTAGGCCCAGTTAGGTCTCAGTAAATTAAACCAAGCTCAACCCTTGGTAGCTTGGCAATGAATGACAAGGCCAATTTATAAAAATAGGAAATAATCTTGGCTTTAAAATGACACTAAAACTAATAAAATCAGATCGAGGGAACCGGAGATATTAATTTTTAAAGAATTAATGCTTTTTAGCTCTTAGGAACGAATAGCGCCAATCTGATCATCTGGTTGCACCTTGAGCAGGGCAAAGTCAAAGTTTGAGGCTGACCACGATGGAGCCCTGCTCGGCTACAGCTTGCGGGAGGCCTCGGTCAAAAGTTTGCCTTTGAACTTAGTCGTTTTCTTTAAGATTTTCTTCAGCGGACCAAGTCGTCAGTCCATTCCGACCTCCTGGAACTCTTCCTCGGATACGCATCACGGTAGCCTTCAGTGGAGATTTTTACCTTCGGACTTAGTTGTGTTTTTGAGATAAAATCCTTTGACCGGGGCAAACCTGAATCTTGATCCGACGTCCCTGGAGCCTTCTTCGGATACACTTCCTGGGAAGTTCAGGTCAAGTTCCTACGTTTAGACTTAGTCACTTTTTCAGAGATTTTCTTCACCAGGATGAACCTGCAAGGCAAGCCGGCTAGAATTGCCACGGCAGGTCAGTCCCTTCATAGAGCTTATTTCCAAAAGTTCTCCAAACTTCTGGATCTTCTTCCAGATGTTTTTTAAGGTTCTTGTGCAGTCCACAGCTCACCCTAGGTTCCAGAAGCTCTGAGATGCTCCTTGAGTTTGCAGACTACAACCCCCAGAATGCACCTGGTGCAAACTCCTTTTGGGCCACTGGACAGTGGTCAGCTGGTTGGTTTATTCAGGTGTTGGTGCAGGGGACTCTGGTTAGCAAGTTTTTACCTGTAGCAAACAGGGAGTCCCTTCTTGAACCAGTTGAAGCCAGGCAAAGTCCTTCTTGTAGTGAAGCCCAAGTATGCATCTTGTGCAGTCCTCCAGAGAGAGTGCAGTGTCCAGGTGCAGGTCAGGGGTCCAGCAGGACAGTCCTTCTTCTCCTGTAGTTCTTCCTTGTAAGGATCTGAGGTGTGGGTGCAGGTCTGCAAGTTGTATCCTTGCATCCTTGCTCCTGGGTGAAAAACAGGGGGACCTGGTTCTTCAATCAGGTGTAAGGTCCTTCCTTGGAAGTGTGGCAAAAATCAATCCCAGGGAGCAACATTCCTCAAAATTCCATCATGGCTGAAAATTATTTTTGGAGGTTATATTTGGCTAAGCCCACCCACTGGTGTGGCCAAAAATCCTAAATACACCCATCTCCTGCCCTCTTCTAATCTAATGAAGAGGGCACCTAATTGTCTGTGTTTGCATGATGTGAAGGAGGTGCTAGGTTGCTCCAAATGTCCTTCCCTGCCTTTGAAGACCAGTTTGGCAGCCCCCCCTTCCTGTTTCCCATCTGCTGAGGGGAGATCTCCTCCCCAAGACACATCTCTTTGTGTTGAACCAGGCCACTTCACACCTCATCAAGGCAACCTGGCCAGGCTGCCAGAGGCTGGCCAATCAGAGAAAAGCAGCAAAAACACTGCAGGGGTGAATTTGGCAATTTTTCAGGTATAGCTTAAAACTCTTTCCCTGAACAAGTTATATTAAATCCAACAACTGGTTGTTGGATTTATTATAACAATAAATTTGATACCAAACATTAGGTATCTGTTACTTAGGGGACTTTTAAAATTAAAATAAAGTCTCCCCATTCTAGCCTTTGGAGACCATTCACTAAAATAAGGGAAAAACAAACCTGGCTGTTTTACCTCACCAGGGCTTATAAAACTATTTTTATAAGTTCCCTGCTTATAGTTACATGGCACCCATCCCTAGGGGAACATAGGGCACACCTTAGGTGTGACTTATATGTAGAAATAAGGTAGTTTAATACTTTGGAACTACTTTTAATTCCAAAGTTGAATTTACATGTAACTTTAATTTAAAAGCAGCCAGAAAGGCAGGCTTGCCTTTAAAATAGGTGCACTACCTATGCTGGGGTCCCTAAACCTACAAGCCCTACTATATACTAGGGACTTAAAGGTAGGTTAATTTTGCCAATTATAATTAGCCTAATTTGCATATCCACTTTACATAGAGCACTGGCCCTGGGACTGGTAAGCAGTACCAAGGGCACAGCCAAGAGTCATTAACCACCATTATCTGTCCAAAAAGTTTGGGGGTGACCAACGCAAAAAGGAGGACTTTCCTTCAGTGCCCCCCCCCCCCAGATGAAAGATGATGGGTACTAACCTGCATCCTGGTAGCCCTCATAGCATAAAATGTAATATATTATTCAGCCCCAAAACAAAAAAACTCCAATCCATCAGTAGAGCTGGAGTAGTGCATTTTTAAAGTTTAAGAGAAAAATAGTGGCTGCAAGATCAAAATGCCAAACACGGACATCTAGTTACATGAGACCAGGGCAAAGTCAAAATTGATAGCTGACCACAATAGATCGCGGTTCAGGTACAAAGAGTGGATTGGGCATGATTTCAGCTTACCTATGGACTTAGAAGAAATTTTGGAGAAAAATGTCTGAGAAGGTAAAGTCAAATAGAACACGGCAGTTCACAGTGTCCGAGGACGAGACATCTTCCTCAGGAAGCCACTGGACAAAGTCCCAGTGAAGATTCTAACATTCAGACGTAGTCTCTTTTTCAGAAAAAGAAAATCTCCAGCAGAACAAAGCTGCAAGCTATGCCCGACAAAGGCACCATGAGGTCATCAACAGAATTTGCTGCTGTTGAGAAGAACATAGCCAAAGCTGCCACAAGATCAGGTCGACCAGCTGTGCACCTTGGGTATATCAACGAAGAGGTAGGTCTCGATCTCTTTGTGGTTCCCAGAACACTTTTGGCTGAGTATTCTCTAACAGTTTTAAAACACACAAGGGAACAACCCAGAGATACTAAGGCAACAGAGGCAAGTATGTTATAAAGGAACAAGGGTCCCTTAGATAGAAGAACTATAGATTTAAATACCACATAGAATCACAATGACATCAATGGGAAATGTAATATACCAGCATATTTATTCCAAACAAAAGTAAGAAAACAGTGAGGTAGGAAAACAAAAACGTCTTGGAAACCATAAATCATAATTTCTCTGGCACACCCCATGTGACAGAAAGCACAGCTAAAGTCAAATTTTTACAGTACTCTTGCTCATGTCGAAAACATTTCGATCCCTTATTTAATTGTTGGTATCATCATTAGGACATAAAAATTATGCCTGAGATGCACATAAGTAGTCACTGACTACATAGCCAAGGCCAGAATAAACCTTCGTAGGGACATCTGTCAAATAAGAAGTCCTCAATAAATCAACCACAGTTATGATCCTCAATCAAGGCCCTCAATGAGCAATTAGCAGCAATTACTTAAGGCAAAACAAGTTATCAGATGACACCATCGGAACCAACAGAGTCTAAACAGCATAAGGTGTATGCATGTGCCAGCATGCAACCAAATTATTGGCAAAGAAAGCCAGGGCCAGGAACTGACCTACAAACACTGGGAGCACGACACCTGACTGCTTTTGGCTCCAGGCTTTACTTGCAATAATTTGCTTTCATGCTGGCACAGTCTTTCTAGGTGCAGCAAGGCGGTCTTCTGAAGTACACAGTAGGCTACATCGGGAGGCTGTCTTCCAGGAGTTCTTTCACAAGACTAGAAGTGAATTAAAGAGTGGGTCTGAGGAGCCCTTTTTTTAGAGTTGAGTGCAAAGCGCTCTGTCCCTGGTGTAATCTTTCTGTGGGCTTTTAGCCACGCCTATATCACGTCCATCAGTTTGGTTGGTTCGTGGGCTTGCCTTTTAAAATTCGCTTAATTTAATTAGTGAAAGGCATGCATATGTCATGCCTTTTTCAGTACTTAGCCTGCCTCAAGCACACCGGCCAACTATTGAAAACATACGAGGCTCCATGTTTTCGGTATGATTTCTGGACTACTTTTTCTCTTTATTTCATAGGCAGCATGATCTCACTGGGCAGTAGTCGAGTGCTTTGAATGACATCAACCCTGTTACATAGATATTTGCACGTTTGCCAATTACATGGATAATTGCACTTTTGCCTGTTACATGGATAATTGCACTTTTGCCGGTGACATGGATAATTGCACTTTTGCTGATACTTTTTACTGCAAGCGAACTTCTGTTTCCTTTTGTGTGTCTCCTTTGCACTCATGGCGCGCTTACGTGAAACTGTTTTACTTTTCATTTTCAGTTTATGTGTCAAGAAAAGTCTGGTTAGTTATGTGAAACTGTTTTACATTTCATTTTCAGTTTATGTGGCAAGAAAAGTCTGGTTAGGAGTATGGAAATACCTTTAACTGGAGCAAACGCGAGACATGCTCCATTGCAAATGCTTGTTATACCTGGTATCCACTTTGAAGTGGGAGAAACGTCTGAGGGCTTACCACCGCAGAAGCATCTCGTATTTCCTGTCCCCCTACCCTGGTCCAACTCTGTCTGCAGACACAATAGGCTCCTGTGAAGTCCTTTCTATGTGGTGTATGTGAGACAGAGGGGGTGATTCTAACCCTGGCGGTCGGTGATAAAGCGGCGGCAAACCCGCCAACAGGCCGGCGGTCCAAAAAATGGAATTCTGACCCTGGCGGGAACCGCCAACTCAGCCCGCCACATTAACACTCCGCCCGCCACGGCGGTACAAACAAACAGCGCGGCGGTCACCGCCAACAGACAGGCGGCAGACAATGTACCGCCCACACTATCACAACTCACCAATCCGCCACCTTTTCCGGGGCGGGAGCACCGCCGATAAAAACACGGCGGAAACAGACTACGAACGGGAAAACGCGCACCTCTACGCACTCCACAAGGAAGGAGGACTGCATGGAACCCGAATTAAACATCCTACCTGCTCTCGTCTACCTGCTCATCTACCAAGAGTACGAACGCCGGCGCAGACGACAACGGTGAGTACTGCACCTACGACACAGGGGAGGGGGGAAGACGAAAGGTTACGGCACACACATATGCGACCCCCACCCCCCCCAAACTATGTACACACCAATGCAGAGCAACAAGTCACAGTGACACCACCCAAACCCCCGTGAAAAAAGCAAGGACATAATTAAATTGTGAATCGTAATTTATGGAAAAAAAAAGCCACTGATAAGTCATGGTCAAATAGCAATAACAATTTTAAAAAATCAATTCAATATTTAGTGCATACGATAAACTGAGGCAATTAGTCCTGCACATCTAACGAAATTCCAAGTGTCCGTGGGCCAAAGTGTATCAACACAAGGGCAAAGTCCACACAGGAGACCTGAGTCCTTTGGAGAGAACACTGCAGGGGCATCTGATGACAAAACTACAGGCACCTCAGGGGGAAGGGAAGGGGGGGGGCACCACAGCCACATGAGTCCACGACGCCAGATCCACGAAGGGGCCACCATGCCCACTGTGCCATCCTGGGGAGTGCAAAGCCACAGTCACTCAAGTCTCTACAGTGGGTGGCTTGCCCACTGTGCCATCCTGGGGAGTGCGAAGCCACAGTCTCTCAAGTCTCTACAGTGGGTGGCTTGCCCACTGTGCCATCCTGGGGAGTGCAAAGCCACAGTCACTCAAGTCTCTACAGTGGGTGGCTTGCCCACTGTGCCATCCTGGGGAGTGCAAAGCCACAGTCCATCAGGTGGATAACAGTCTCCACCGGTCAAGGAGGAGGCATGGTGGGCACAGTGAACCGTGAACAGTAGCTCGAGACAGATCCGGCACTGTCATTGTGCCAGTGGTGCTTGAGACGGCTGGGCCCAGCGGAGCGGTGCTTGAGACGGTGGGGCCCAGCGGAGCGGTGCTTGACAGGAAGGGCCCAGCGGAGCGGTGCTTGACAGGAAGGGCCCAGCGGAGCGGTGCCTGAGACAGCGGGCCCAGCGGAGCGGTGCTTGAGATGAAGGGCCCAGCGGAGCGGTGCTTGACAGGAAGGGCCCAGCGGAGCGGTGCTTGAGACGGCGGGGCCCAGCGGAGCGGTGCTTGAGACTGCGGGGCCCTGTTCAGCGGTGCTTTTCTGCACGGCGGGGCCCGGTTCAGCGGTGCTCTTCTGCGCGGCGGGGCCCTGTTCAGCGGTGCTCTTCTGTGCGGCGGGGCCCTGTTCAGTGGTGCTCTTCTGCGCGGCGGGGCCCGGTTCAGCGGTGCTCTTCTGCGCGGCGGGGCCCTGTTCAGCGGTGCTCTTCTGCGCGGCGGGGCCCTGTTCAGCGGTGCTCTTTTGCACGGCGGGGCCCTGTTCAGCGGTGCTCTTCTGCACGGCGGGGCCCTGTTCAGCGGTGCTCTTCTGTGCGGCGGGGCCCTGTTCAGCGGTGCTCTTCTGTGCGGCGGGGCCCGGTTCAGCGGTGCTCTTCTGCGCGGCGGGGCCCTGTTCAGCGGTGCTCTTCTGCACGGCGGGGCCCTGTTCAGCGGTGCTCTTCTGCGCGGCGGGGCCCTGATCAGCGGTGCTCTTCTGCACGGCGGGGCCCGGTTCAGCGGTGCTCTTCTGCGCGGCGGGGCCCTGTTCAGCGGTGCTCTTCTGTGCGGCGGGGCCCTGTTCAGCGGTGCTCTTATGTGCGGCGGGGCCCTGTTCAGCGGTGCTCTTCTGCACGGCGGGGCCCTGTTCAGCGGTGCTCTTCTGCGCGGCGGGGCCCTGTTCAGCGGTGCTGTTCTGCGCGGCGGGGCCCTGTTCAGCGGTGCTCTTCTGCACGGCGGGGCCCTGTTCAGCGGTGCTCTTCTGCGCGGCGGGGCCCGGTTCAGCGGTGCTCTTCTGTGCGGCGGGCCCTGTTCAGCGGTGCTCCTCTGCGCGGCGGGGCCCTGTTCAGCGGTGCTTGTCCAGTAATTCAAGGGAGCCAGACCTGGCCTGGACTCCCTGCTCAGTCGCCCTCCGACCGTGCAGTCGCAGGACCCTTCGGTGACGGAGTCCTGGGCCCTTTGGTGTCCTTCCTTACAGCCGGGATGGGGCTTGTGGGGCCCTCCTGCTCCGCGCTCCTGCTGGCTGACTTCTCCGCCCTGCTGCCCTTTCGCTCCTTAGAAGAGGCTCTCTGGCCCTTGCCTCCCCTGGATGTTGTGGCAGGTGAAGTGGCCGAACTCTGGTCCTTGGGGGCAGCCGTGTCAGTCCTCTCACGGCGGCCCTTGAGTTTCCGGGTCCTCTTGCCTGGGGGGGGGCTGGCTGTCCCCTTGCTGCTGATAGAAGTGTCACTGCTGCCAAAGGGTGGACTCCAGAACCCATGCACCACAGTGACACTCGAAGCTGGGCTGGTGGTGGCTGAGGTGCTCTTGGGACTCTTAGCAGATGGAGGGGGGGGGTCAGGGGAGGGAAAGAGGTTAAGATTGGAGAGGTAAACTTTTTTAGGACCAAGGTAAAGGGTGGGAGTAGTGGTGATGGGAGTGGAGGAAGAGGATGTGGTTGTAGGAGAGTCAGGTGTGCTGTCTTTGGGTGCAGGTGATTGTGACGTAGGCTGTCGTGAGGTGGATGGCTGTTGGGTGGGTGGCTGCCTGCGTTTGTGTGTCTTGGAAGAGGGGGTGACAGACACAGTGGGAGAGGACACAGGGGACGTGTAAATGGCAGTGGGGGTGGTGACTGCACGTGTGCGGACTGTACTGGAGGGTGTGCTGGTGATGGAAGCACTGGCTGATGGTGGTGTGCATGCAGGTGTGAGTGTAGACGTCACAGGGAGGGAGGAGGGAGACGAGGAGGAGGGGGACACAGAGGTGGTAGTGACTGTTGGCGTGTCTGCATCTGGATGTTGCTTGGGTGAGTGTTTGTGGGATCTGTGGTGCTTGTGTCTGGATGAGCTGACCTTGGGTGGTGACGTGTGTGCAGGCTGGTCTGATGGTGTGGATGGGATAGGCAGAGGAACAGGAGACAGAGACAGGCTGGAGGCAGTTAGAAGAGGGAAGCTGGAAACAGGGACAATGGCTGCCGTCAGTGCTGAGGCCAGAGCATTGAACGATCGATGATGGGCAGCCTGACCCGAATGAATGCCCTCCAGGTAGGCATTGCTCCGATGCACCTCCCTTTCTACCCCCTGGATGGCATTCAAAAGGGTAGTCTGCCCAACAATGATGGTCTGAAGGAGGTTAATGACCTCCTCACTGAGGGCAGCAGGGGTGACAGGGGCAGGGCCTGAGGTGCCTGGGGCGAAGGAGATGCCCGCCTTCTTGGGCGAGTGTGCACGGAGCGTAGGCTGAGGGGCTGCTGGGAGGGCGGGGCTGGTGCGCTGGGTGGCGGCTGTACCTGTAGAGGCGGGGGGCACGGATGTTGCCGCCACCGCTAGGGAGCTCCCATCCGAGGACGTGTCGGTGTCGCTGGTGTCACCACCGGTCCCCGTTGTGGTGCTCCCCTCGCCCTCCGGATCACTGGTGCCCTCGGTGTCTGTACCACGGCCCACCGGGGCCTTGTGACTTGCAGCTCCCTCGTGCTCCGATGCCAAATCTCCTCCGCCTGATGATGCTAATGCACACATGCACAAGATGATCAAGAAAAAGGGTGGGGGGAGAAATAATAAAACAGGTTGAGTGCATGCAATGTCAACACCGTTGGCGGAGAGGACAGACACAGGGGCCTCATGCACTACGCTGCGCAATCGGGGTACACTACTCAGTACTTGTGAGCAGGCCTACAGGTCTATGCACAACAAATACACACATGGATGATGCAGGACCATGGATAGCTGTACTTGGCACCCTACAGAGGTGGGGGGCGGGGGCACAGGGCCATGCCTAAAGGAGAGGACTACACTAGAGAAAACACCCTGGCCTAATGTCACCCACAACCCTCCTCCCCCACCCAGACGCCTCCACTGCGCAGAAAGATAGCAGAATGTGCTGATACTCACCCCCTTGTGTCTGCTGTGATGTCCTCAAGCGCCCATCCAAATCAGGGTAGGCCACCAGCAGGATCCGGGACATCAGGGGGGTCAGGGTATGACTGGCACCCCTCCTAGGTTGGGAGGCCATCCCCAGCAGTGACTCGGCGGTCTTCCTGGTCCCGCGGCGGAAGTCCTCCCACCTCTTGCGGCAGTGGGTGCCCCGTCTGACGTGGACCCCCAGGGCCCGGACTTCCTTGGCGATGGCACGCCAAATGTCGACTTTCTGATGGGCGCTGATCTATTTGACATGTACAGGGTGGGAAAGGAAAATTCATCATTTATCTGCATGTTAGATGTGATTGCCCCCCCCTAACCAAATTTGCCATGTGGCACATGCTCTCATCTGTCGTGCGTTGCACTCCTCATTCGCTCCCCACCCCACCATCATACATCCACCCCACTCAACACAGGCATAGCCCATTCCATGTGCACCCAGTGTACTTACCTGTTGGTCTGGAGGACCGTAGAGTAACGCATACTGGGGGAGGACCCCATCCACTAGTTTCTCCAACTCTTCAGACGTGAAGGCAGGGGCCCTTTCCCCAGTCGCAGCAGCCATTGTATCTTCCAGACCGAGGTCACAGCAGCACTTGCAGTATAGGTCCTCTCCTGTGGATGATCAGGTCTCGAGTGATTAAGCAGATAGAAAATGGCGGTCACGCCTGCGGCGGTGCGTACCGCGGTGGTGCGTACCGCGACCGCCGGCGCACCTCATCATTGGCTCCAGAAACCCATAGGCTTCAATGTTAACCAATGCGGCTTCGTATAGCGGTCTTCGACCGCCTACCGCCACGGTGTGCCACGCCAGCGCATTGACCTCACATCCCATTGTCCCACTTCACAGGACAGGCAGCCGCCATTTCAAGGGCCCACATGGCATAATGTGTACTGCGTCACACAGGCCTAGCCCTTGCATTGCCACACATACACGCCTTTCAATACATAGATAATCGTGTGCTATGCATGCTGTGGTGAACGTACCTGTGATTTGCTTGACTCTGTGCTCCATGTTGTCCTTCCTAGGCACCGTCCGCTGGGACTTGCGAGGAGAAGGATGAATCCTCGCGTGTACCGACTGCTGGTGGACCTGTCGACAATGGAAGAACGCCATATCATACTACGATACCGACTTGACCGAGCCACTATACATGAACTGTGTGCCCAGCTGGAGCCAGCCCTGATGTCCCCCATCCGCCAACCCACAGGAATTCCCCCTCTAGTGCAGGTTCTGTCAGTCCTCCATTTTTTGGCAAGTGGCTCATTCCAGACAACAGTGGCCATGTCATCTGGAATGTCTCAGCCTATGTTTTCAAAAATCTTGTCTAGAGTGTTGTCTGCCCTGACGAAACACATGCGGAGCTACATTGTATTCCCTGAGGAGGTTGATTTGGCCACTGTGAAGGGTGATTTTTATGCCCTTGAACATATCCCCAACATAATTGGTGCCATTGATGGGACCCATGTGGCTTTAGTACCCCCAAAAGACGATGAGCAGGTGTACAGAAACAGGAAAAGTTACCATTCTATGAACGTTCAGGTGGTCTGTTTGGCTGACCAGTACATCTCCCATGTAAATGCCAAGTTCCCTGGGTCAGTATATGACGCGTATGTGATGCGTAATAGCAGCATCCCTTATGTGATGGAACAGCTACAGAGACAACGTGTGTGGCTAATTGGTGACTCTGGTTACCCCAACCTACCTTGGCTATTGACCCCAGTGAGGAATCCCCGGACCAGGGCAGAGGAACGGTACAATGAGGCCCATGGGCGAACTAGGAGGATCATAGAAAGAACCTTTGGCCTCCTGAAGGCCAGGTTTAGGTGCCTGCATATGACAGGGGGATCCCTGATGTACTCACCAAAGAAGGTGTGCCAGATCATCGTGGCCTGCTGTATGCTTCACAATCTGGCATTGCGACGTCAGGTGCCTTTCCTGCAGGAGGATGGTCCAGATGGTGGTGTTGTGGCAGCTGTGGAGCCTGCGGAGAGTGAAGAGGAGGAAGACGAAGAGGACGACACAGACAACAGGGACAGAGTTATCCAACAGTATTTTCAGTAGCACACAGGTAAGAATCACCCACGCCATTTAACATTTACTGAAAGCCCCCTGCATCTTTACTTTGTGTATTTCCCCCCAGTTCTTTTAAACTGATGTTTGATTTTCCCTTCCCTTTTCAGTGCTGTATGACCCACTGCGTGACTTCTGCTTGGTTAGCCCATGGACTAATGCTTATTGACATCGGTATGTTGTCATCACAAAATTAACTGAACATTATTGATCAGTAATGTGTTATACATTTGTAAATAATACAGGCTGACTCCTGAATGATTTCAGTGCAATGAGTGATTTATTTTTAGTGCTAGATATTGGTACATGATATTAAAACGGTGATGGGTGAGGGTAGAGTTATGTCCATGGCAGAGTCCAGTTCTCAGTTTCACAGGTGCATTTTCCATATGCCTGTGGAAGGATGGAGCAGGGGCAGTTCAAGGTTGGACAGGGTGACAATGTGGGACAGTGGGATGACATCAGGGGGTATCTTATGCTGGCGGGTGTCTTGGCATCCTACTCTGTCTTCCTGTGAGATCTCAGGTTCCTCTTGCGGGGTGGTTGTTCTTCAGCAGGAGGTGGGGTTCTGGTGGCCTGTCGTTCTGTGGGGGCCTCCTGACCACTAGCGCCGTCGGAGGTGGTAGGCTGTTCCTGGTCCTGGCTAGTGACAGGGGCCCTTTGTGGTGCCACATGGTCCCGCAATGTGGTTTCTATCCGGTTGAGGGCCTGGACTATGGTCCCCATAGCGGTAGCGATGTTCCTGAGTTCATTGCTGAACCCCATGTACCGTTCCTCCTGCTGTGCCTGGATCTCGGTGAACCTGGCCAGTACCGTCGCCATCGTCTCCTGGGAGTGATGGTATGCTCCCATGATGGTGGTGAGGGCCTCTTGGAGAGTCGGTTCCCTGGGCCTGTCCTCCCTCCCCTGTCGCACAGCAGCCCTCCCAGTTGCCCTGTTTCCCCGGGCCTCTGTCCCCTGGACGGTGTGCCCACTACCACTGCCCCCAGGTCCCTGTTGTTGTTGGGGTGTTGGGTCAGCCTGGGTGCCCTGTAGTGGCGGACACACCGCTGCTTGACGCGTCCTGGAGACAGAGGTATGGGCCCGCTGGGTGGGAGCTGTGCTGGTGTTCCCAGAGGGGGTTGGGTCTGCTGTGGCCTGTGTCTGTGTGTGGGGAACCGACTGTCCAGAGGTCCCCGATGGTCCGGGCTGGTCATCAGGTTCTAGGTCGACAGAGCTGCTGTCCTCACTGGGGGCCTGTTCTGGGGGTGGGATGGACAAATCTGGACCCTCCGTGGCGGTGTGTTGGCGTTCGGGCCCTGCAGGGGTGAAAGAGTATGGTTATTGTTTCTGTGTGTGCCATGGCGTGCATTTTGAGTGCCCTTGTCCCCCAGTGCTGGCATTCCCTTGTGGGAGGTGTTGTGAGGGTGGTGGGGGGGGGGGGGGATGTATGGGTATGTGCAATGGTCATGCTTTGGTGGTGGCTGTCTATGGTTTGTGTTGGCATTCAGGGGTTGGTGTTGTTTAGGGTGGGTTGTGCAGGTGAGACATTGGCAGGGAGGTTGTGTGCTGGGGGTTGAGATTGGGGGTGAGGGAGGGGTTGGCATGCTGGTGGTTGGGGGGGGTGAAGTAGTTGAGATTCGACTTACCAGAGTCCATTCCTTCGTGTACTCCAGCGAGGCCATCAGGATGCAGGATGTTTACTACCTCTTGCTCCCATGCTGTGAATTGGGGTGGAGTGGGTGGGGGTCCGCCGCCAGTCTTCTGCACAGCGATGTTGTGTCGCAACACCATCGAGCGCACCTTCCCCCGTAGGTCGTTCCATCGCATTCGGATATCTTCCCGATTTCTGGGATGCTGTCCCACAGCGTTGACCCTGTCTACGATCCTTTGCCATAGCTCAGCCTTCCTTGCTATAGTGGTGTGCTGCACCTGTGTGCCGAAGAGCTGGGGCTCAACCCTTATAATTTCCTCCACCATGACCCTGAGTTCTTGGTCCGAGAACCTGGGGTGTCTTTGGGGTGCCATGGGGTGGTGTGGATGAGGTGTGGGGTGGTGTTTGTGGTGATGTGCGTGGTGATGTGTGGTGATGTGTGCGTAGATGTGGTGTGGGTGATGAAGTTGGGTTCCTGTGTATGTTGGGGTTTTTGATTGCTGTGCTCGCTCTCTCTATCTCTATCTCTATCGCCTTCTCTCCGATTTCCAACTAGTGGGGGTTTGTGGGTGATGTGGGTGTGTGTTTTATAGTTGATTGGATGTGTGGGAGTGTTGTTTGTATGTGTCTCAGGTGTGTGTATTTCAAATTGTCCAATGTGGCTGTGTTTTGGAGCTGTGTGTGTATTTTGAGCGCAGCGGTGTGTACCGCCAATGGAATACCGCGGTTGAAAGACCGCTGCGTGGATTCGTGGGTCAGAATGGCATGGGCGTGTTTGTGTTGGCGTGACGGTGGAGGTTTGGTCATCCCTAGTTTTCCGCGGCCCGCTGATGAGGCGGCCTTCCTTGGATGTCGGGTTTTTGGCGGTTTCACAGTTGGTGGTCAGAATGACCGTGGCGGTTTACCGCGGCGGTAGAATGGCGGACTTCTGACCAGCGGTAAGGGCCTTTTACCGCCGAGGTCAGAATGACCCCCAGAGTCTTTTGAAGTGCAAGTGGGGCTACTCACAGCTTCGCCAACCATCCGATCTGAGATGGCTCAATCAGGCACACATAGTCCCTCTATTGAATGGCTGTCTGGGAGGAATATACAAAGGCCAACTGCCACTCACACCTAGTCATGTGGCTCAGAAACAGGCTGCAGGCGCCAAATAGTTAAGGTAGGAAAATACAAAGGGGGTCATTCTGACCTCGGCGGTTAAAGGCCCTTACCGCCGGTCAGAAGTCCGCCATTCTACCGCCGCGGCCGCGGTAAACCGCCACGGTCATTCTGACCACCAACTGTGAAACCGCCAAAAACCCGACATCCAAGGAAGGCCGCCTCATCAGCGGGTCGCGGAAAACTGGAGATGACCAAACCTCCACCGTCACGCCAACACAAACACGCCCATGCCATTCTGACCCACGAATCCACGCGGCGGTCTTTCAACCGCGGTATTCCATTGGCGGTACACACCGCCGCGCTCAAAATACACACACAGCTCCAAAACACAGCCACATTGGACAATTTGAAATACACACACCTGAGACACATACAAACAACACTCCCACACATCCAATCAACTATAAAACACACACCCACATCACCCACAAACCCCCACTAGTTGGAAATCGGAGAGAAGGCGATAGAGATAGAGATAGAGATAGAGATAGAGAGAGCGAGCACAGCAATCGAAATCCCCAACACACACAGGAACCCAACTTCATCACCCACACCACATCTACGCACACATCACCACACATCAACACGCACATCACCACAAACACCACCCCACACCTCATCCATACCACCCCATGGCACCCCAAAGACACCCCAGGTTCTCGGACCAAGAACTCAGGGTCATGGTGGAGGAAATTATAAGGGTTGAGCCCCAGCTCTTCGGCACACAGGTGCAGCACACCACTATAGCAAGGAAGGCTGAGCTATGGCAAAGGATCGTAGACAGGGTCAACGCTGTGGGACAGCATCCCAGAAATCGGGAAGATATCCGAAAGCGATGGAACGACCTACGGGGGAAGGTGCGTTTGATGGTGTTGCGACACAACATCGCTGTGCAGAAGACTGGCGGCGGACCCCCACCCACTCCACCCCAATTCACAGCATGGGAGCAAGAGGTTGTAAACATCCTGCATCCTGATGGCCTCGCTGGAGTACACGGAGGAATGGACTCTGGTAAGTCGAATCTCAACTACTTCACCCCCCCCAACCACCAGCATGCCAACCCCCCCCTCACCCCCAATCTCAACCCCCCAGCACACAACCTCCCTGACAATGTCTCACCAGCACAACCCACCCTAAACAACACCAACCCCTGAATGCCAACACAAACCATAGACAGCCACCACCAAAGCATGACCATTGCACATACCCATACACCCCCCCCCACCACCCTCACAACACCTCCCACAAGGGAATGCCAGCACTGGGGGACAAGGGCACTCAAAATGCACGCCATGGCACACACAGAAACAATAACCATACTCTTTCACCCCTGCAGGGCCCGAACGCCAACACACCGCCACGGAGGGTCCAGATTTGTCCATCCCACCCCCAGAACAGTCCCCCAGTGAGGACAGCAGCTCTGTCGACCTAGAACCTGATGACCAGCCCGGACCATCGGGGACCTCTGGACAGTTGGTTCCCCACACACAGACACAGGCCACAGCAGACCCAACCCCCTCTGGGAACACCAGCACAGCTCCCACCCAGCGGGCCCATGCCTCTGTCTCCAGGACGCGTCAAGCAGTGGTGTGTCCGCAACTACAGGGCACCCAGGCTGACCCAACACCCCAACAACAACAGGGACCTGGGGGCAGTGGTAGTGGGCACACCGTCCAGGGGACAGAGGCCCGGGGAAACAGGGCAACTGGGAGGGCTGCTGTGCGAGAGGGGGGGGAGGACAGGCCCAGGGAACCGACTCTCCAAGAGGCCCTCACTACCATCATGGGAGCATACCACCACTCCCAGGAGACGATGGCGACGGTACTGGCCAGGTTCACCGAGATCCAGGCACAGCAGGAGGAACGGTACATGGGGTTCAGCAATGAACTCAGGAACATCGCTACCGCTATGGGGACCATAGTCCAGGCCCTCAACCGGATAGAAACCACATTGCGGGACCATGTGGCACCACAAAGGGCCCCTGTCACTAGCCAGGACCAGGAACGGCCTACCACCTCCGCCGGCGCTAGTGGTCAGGAGGCCCCCACAGAACGACGGGCCACCAGAACCCCACCTCCTGCTGAAGAACAACCACCCCGCAAGAGGAACCTGAGATCTCACAGGAAGACAGAGTAGGATGCCAAGACCCCCGCCAGCATAAGATACCCCCTGATGTCATCCCACTGTCCCACATTGTCACCCTGTCCAACCTTGAACTGCCCCTGCTCCATCCTTCCACAGGCATATGGAAAATGCACCTGTGAAACTGAGAACTGGACTCTGCCATGGACATAACTCCACCCTCACCCATCACCGTTTTAATATCATGTACCAATATCTAGCACTAAAAATTAATCACTCATTGCACTGAAATCATTCAGGAGTCAGCCTGTATTATTTACAAATGTATAACACATTACTGATCAATAATGTTCAGTTAATTTTGTGATGACAACATACCGATGTCAATAAGCATTAGTCCATGGGCTAACCAAGCAGAAGTCACGCAGTGGGTCATACAGCACTGAAAAGGGAAGGGAAAATCAAACATCAGTTTAAAAGAACTGGGGGGGAAATACACAAAGTAAAGATGCAGGGGGCTTTCAGTAAATTTTAAATGGCGTGGGTGATTCTTACCTGTGTGCTACTGAAAATACTTTTGGATAACTCTGTCCCTGTTGTCTGTGTCGTCCTCTTTGTCTTCCTCCTCTTCACTCTCCGCAGGCTTCACAGCTGCCACAACACCACCATCTGGACCATCCTCCTGCAGGAAAGGCACCTGACGTTGCAATGCCAGATTGTGAAGCATACAGCAGGCCACGATGATCTGGCACACCTTCTTTGGTGAGTACATCAGGGATCCCCCTGTCATATGCAGGCACCTAAACCTGGCCTTCAGGAGGCCAAAGGTTCTTTCTATGATCCTCCTAGTTCGCCCATGGGCCTCATTGTACCGTTCCTCTGCCCTGGTCTGGGGATTCCTCACTGGGGTCAATAGCCAAGGCAGGTTGGGGTAACCAGAGTCACCAATTAGCCACACACGTTGTCTCTGTAGCTGTTCCATCACATAAGGGATGCTGCTATTACGCATCACATACGCGTCATGCACTGACCCAGGGAACTTGGCATTTACATGGGAGATGTACTGGTCAGCCAAACAGACCACCTGAACGTTCATAGAATGGTAACTTTTCCTGTTTCTGTACACCTGCTCATCCTCTTTTGGGGGTACTAAAGCCACATGGGTCCCATCAATGGCACCAATTATGTTGGGGATATGTCCAAGGGCATAAAAATCACCCTTCACAGTGGCCAAATCAACCTCCTCAGGGAATACAATGTAGCTCTGCATGTGTTTCGTCAGGGCAGACAACACTCTAGACAAAATTTTTGAAAACATAGGCTGAGACATTCCAGATGACATGGCCACTGTTGTCTGGAATGAGCCACTTGCCAAAAAATGGAGGACTGACAGAACCTGCACTAGAGGGGGAATTCCTGTGGGTTGGCGGATGGGGGACATCAGGGCTGGCTCCAGCTGGGCACACAGTTCATGTATAGTGGCTCGGTCAAGTCGGTATCGTAGTATGATATGGCGTTCTTCCATTGTCGACAGGTCCACCAGCGGTCAGTACACGCGAGGATTCATCCTTCTCCTCGCAAGTCCCAGCAGACGGTGCCTAGGAAGGACAACATGGAGCACGAAGTCAAGAAAATCACAGGTACGTTCACCACAGCATGCATAGCACACGATTATCTATGTATTGAAAGGCGTGTATGTGTGGCAATGCAAGGGCTAGGCCTGTGTGACGCAGTACAAATTATGCCATGTGGGCCCTTGAAATGGCGGCTGCCTGACCTGTGAAGTGGGACAATGGGATGTGAGGTCAATGCGCTGGCGTGGCACACCGTGGCGGTAGGCGGTTGAAGACCGCTATACGAAGCCGCATTGGTTAACATTGAAGCCTATGGGTTTCTGGAGCCAATGACGAGGTGCGCCGGCGGTCGCGGTACGCACCGCCGCAGTACGCACCGCCGCAGGCGTGACCGCCATTTTCTATCTGCTTAATCACTCGAGACCTGATCATCCACAGGAGAGGACCTATACTGCAAGTGCTGCTGTGACCTCGGTCTGGAAGATACAATGGCTGCTGCGACTGGGGAAAGGGCCCCTGCCTTCACGTCTGAAGAGTTGGAGAAACTAGTGGATGGGGTCCTCCCCCAGTATGCGTTACTCTACGGTCCTCCAGACCAACAGGTAAGTACACTGGGTGCACATGGAATGGGCTATGCCTGTGTTGAGTGGGGTGGATGTATGATGGTGGGGTGGGGAGCGAATGAGGAGTGCAACGCACGACAGATGAGAGCATGTGCCACATGGCAAATTTGGGGAGGGGGGGGCAATCACATCTAACATGCAGATAAATGATGAATTTTCCTTTCCCACCCTGTACATGTCAAATAGGTCAGCGCCTATCAGAAAGTCAACATTTGGCGTGCCATCGCCAAGGAAGTCCGGGCCCTGGGGGTCCACGTCAGACGGGGCACCCACTGCCGCAAGAGGTGGGAGGACATCCGCCGCGGGACCAGGAAGACCGCCGAGTCACTGCTGGGGATGGCCTCCCAACCTAGGAGGGGTGCCAGTGGTACCCTGACCCCCCTGATGTCCCAGATCCTGGCGGTGGCCTACCCTGATTTGGATGGGCGCTTGAGGACATCACAGCAGACACAAGGGGGTGAGTATCAGCACATTCTGCTATCTTTCTGCGCAGTGGAGGCGTCTGGGTTGGGGAGGAGGGTTGTGGGTGACTTTAGGCCAGGGCGTTTTCTGTAGTGTAGTCCTCTCCTTTAGGCATGGCCCTGTGCCCCCGCCCCCCACCTCTGTAGGGTGCCAAGTACAGCTATCCATGGTCCTGCATCATCCTTGTGTGTATTTGTTGTGCATAGACCTGTAGGCCTGGTCACAAGTTCTGAGTAGTATACCCCGATTGCGCAGCGTAGTGCATGAGGCCCCTGTGTCTGTCCTCTCCGCCAACGGTGTTGACATTGCATGCACTCAACCTGTTTTATTATTTCTCCCCCCACCCTTTTTCTTGATCATCTTGTGCATGTGTGCATTAGCATCATCAGGCGGAGGAGATTTGGCATCGGAGCACGAGGGAGCTGCAAGTCACAAGGCCCCGGTGGGCCGTGGTACAGACACCGAGGGCACCAGTGATCCGGAGGGCGAGGGGAGCACCACAACGGGGACCGGTGGTGACACCACCGACACCGACATGTCCTCGGATGGGAGCTCCCTAGCGGTGGCGGCAACATCCGGGCCCCCCGCCTCTACAGGTACAGCCGCCACCCAGCGC
Source organism: Pleurodeles waltl (assembly GCF_031143425.1). NCBI lineage: Eukaryota > Metazoa > Chordata > Amphibia > Caudata > Salamandridae > Pleurodeles > Pleurodeles waltl. The sequence continues at coordinate 563,405,376 of NC_090439.1, forward strand.
ACCAGCCCCGCCCTCCCAGCAGCCCCTCAGCCTACGCTCCGTGCCCGCTCGCCCAAGAAGGCGGGCATCTCCTTCACCCCAGGCACCTCAGGCCCTGCCCCTGTCACCCCTGCTGCCCTCAGTGAGGAGGTCATTGACCTCCTTCAGACTATCATTGTTTGGCAGACTACCCTTTTGAATGCCATCCAGGGGGTAGAAAGGGAGGTGCATCGGAGCAATGCCTACCTGGAGGGCATTCATTTGGGTCAGGCTGCCCATCAACGATCGTTCAATGCTCTGGCCTCAGCACTGACGGCAGCCATTGTCCCTGTTTCCAGCCTCCCTCTTCTAACTGCCTCCAGCCTGTCTCTGTCTCCTGTTCCTCTGCCTATCCCATCCACACCATCAGACCAGCCTGCACACACGTCAACACCCAAGGTCAGCTCATCCAGACACAAGCACCACAAATCCCACAAACAATCACCCAAGCAACATCCAGATGCAGACATGCCAACAGTCACTACCACCTCTGTGTCCCCCTCCTCCTCGTCTCCCTCCTCCCTCCCTGTGACGTCTACACTCACACCTGCATGCACACCACCATCAGCCAGTGCTTCCATCACCAGCACACCCTCCAGTACAGTCCGCACACGTGCAGTCACCACCCCCACTGCCATTTACACGTCCCCTGTGTCCTCTCCCACTGTGTCTGTCACCCCCTCTTCCAAGACACACAAACGCAGGCAGCCATCCACCTCACAACAGCCTAAGTCACAATCACCTGCACCCAAAGACAGCACACCTGACTCTCCTACAACCACATCCTCTTCCTCCACTCCCATCACCACTACTCCCACCCTTTACCTTGGTCCTAAAAAAGTTTACTTCTCCAATCTTAACCTCTTTCCCTCCCCTGACCCACCCCCTCCATCTGCTAAGAGTCCCAAGAGCACCTCAGCCACCACCAGCCCAGCTTCGAGTGTGACTGTGGTGCATGGGTTCTGGAGTCCACCCTTTGGCAGCAGTGACACTTCTATCAGCAGCAAGGGGACAGCCAGCCCCCCCCCCAGGCAAGAGGACCCGGAAACTCAAGGGCCGCCGTGAGAGGACTGACACGGCTGCCCCCAAGAACCAGAGTTCGGCCACTTCACCTGCCACAACATCCAGGGGAAGCAAGGGCCAGAGAGCCTCTTCTAAGGAGCGAAAGGGCAGCAGGGCGGAGAAGTCAGCCAGCAGGAGCACGGAGCAGGAGGGCCCCACAAGCCCCATCCCGGCTGTAAGGAGGGACACCAAAGGGCCCAGGACTCCGTCACCGAAGGGTCCTGCGACTGCACGGTCGGAGGGCGACTGAGCAGGGAGTCCAGGCCAGGTCTGGCTCCCTTGAATTACTGGACAAGCACCGCTGAACAGGGCCCCGCCGCGCAGAGGGGCACCGCTGAACAGGGCCCCGCCGCACAGAAGAGCACCGCTGAACCGGGCCCCGCCGCGCAGAAGAGCACCGCTGAACAGGGCCCCGCCGTGCAGAAGAGCACCGCTGAACAGGGCCCCGCCGCGCAGAAGAGCACCGCTGAACAGGGCCCCGCCGTGCAGAAGAGCACCGCTGAACAGGGCCCCGCCGCACAGAAGAGCACCGCTGAACCAGGCCCAGCCGCGCAGAAGAGCACCGCTGAACAGGGCCCCGCCGTGCAGAAGAGCACTGCTGAACAGGGCCCCCGCACAGAAGAGCACTGCTGAACAGGGCCCCGCCGCGCAGAAGAGCACCGCTGAACCGGGCCCCGCCGCGCAGAAGAGCACCGCTGAACAGGGCCCCGCCATGCAGAAGAGCACCGCTGAACAGGGCCCCGCCGCACAGAAGAGCACCGCTGAACAGGGCCCCGCCGCGCAGAAGAGCACCGCTGAACCGGGCCCCGCCGTGCAGAAGAGCACCGCTGAACAGGGCCCCGCCGCACAGAAGAGCACCGCTGAACAGGGCCCCGCCGCGCAGAAGAGCACCGCTGAACAGGGCCCCGCCACACAGAAGAGCACCGCTGAACAGGGCCCCGCCATCTCAAACACCGCTCCGCTGGGCCCCGCCGTCTCAAGCACCGCTCCGCTGGGCCCCGCCGTCTCAGGCACCCCTCCGCTGGGCCCTTCCTGTCAAGCACCGCTCCGCTGGGCCCCGCCGTCTCAAGCACCGCTCCGCTGGGCCCCGCCGTCTCAAGCACCACTGGCACAATGACAGTGCCGGATCTGTCTCGAGCTACTGTTCACGGTTCACTGTGCCCACCATGCCTCCTCCTTGACCGGTGGAGACTGTTATCCACCTGATGGACTGTGGCTTTGCACTCCCCAGGATGGCACAGTGGGCAAGCCACCCACTGTAGAGACTTGAGTGACTGTGGCTTTGCACTCCCCAGGATGGCACAGTGGGCAAGCCACCACTGTAGAGACTTGAGAGACTGTGGCTTCGCACTCCCCAGGATGGCACAGTGGGCAAGCCACCCACTGTAGAGACTTGAGAGACTGTGGCTTTGCACTCCCCAGGATGGCACAGTGGGCAAGCCACCCACTGTAGAGACTTGAGAGACTATGGCTTCGCACTCCCCAGGATGGCACAGTGGGCAAGCCACCGACTGTAGAGACTTGAGTGACTCTGGCTTTGCACTCCCCAGGATGGCACAGTGGGCATGGTGGCCCCTTCGTGGATCTGGCGTCGTGGACTCATGTGGCTGTGGTGCCCCCCCCCTTCCCTTCCCCCTGAGGTGCCTGTAGTTTTGTCATCAGATGCCCCTGCAGTGTTCTCTCCAAAGGACTCAGGTCTCCTGTGTGGGCTTTGCCCTTGTGTTGATACACTTTGGCCCACGGACACTTGGAATTTCGTTAGATGTGCAGGACTAATTGCCTCAGTTTATCGTATGCACTAAATATTGAATTGATTTTTTAAAATTGTTATTGCTATTTGACCATGACTTATCAGTGGCTTTTTTTTCCATAAATTTCGATTCACAATTTAATTATGTCCTTGCTTTTTTCACGGGGGTTTGGGTGTTGTCACTGTGACTTGTTGCTCTGCATTGGTGTGTACATAGTTTGGGGGGGGGTGGGGGTCGCATATGTGTGTGCCGTAACCTTTCGTCCTCCCCCCTCCCCTGTGTCGTAGGTGCAGTACTCACCGCTGTCGTCTGGTAGGATGTTTAATTCGGGTTCCTTGCTGTCCTCCTTCCTCGTGGAGTGCGTAGAGGTGCGCGTTTTCCCGTTCGTAGTCTGTTTCCGCCGTGTTTTTATCGGCGGTGCTCCCGCCCCGGAAAAGGTGGCGGATTGGTGTGTTGTGATAGTGTGGGCGGTACATTGTCTGCCGCCTGTCTGTTGGCGGTGACCGCCGCGCTGTTTGTTTGTACCGCCGTGGCGGGCGGAGTGTTAATGTGGCGGGCTGTGTTGGCGGTTCCCGCCAGGGTCAGAATTCCATTTTTTGGACCGCCGGCCTGTTGGCGGGTTGGCCGCCGCTTTATCACCGACCGCAAGGGTTAGAATCACCCCCAAAATGTCTAACAGTATCATTTTCAGAATTGTGACTTAAAATCTGACTTTACCATTGAAGAGAATTCAAATGACAATTCCTTGGACACCAAACATGAATTTCCTAACTGCTCCCAATCAAATCTTCTAACTTACTAATGTAATAAGGTTACCCAATGTTATCCTATATGAGAGTTAGGCCTCACTGTAGTAAAAAAGTGTTTTGTGTGTTTTTCATTACTAAGACATTTACAACTTAAAAGTACATGTCCAACTTTTTAAATAAACTGGACCCTTTCCTATGACCTGCTGAGGCCCTACATTGGGAGTGCCTTATATGTCTTGAAAGGAACTTTTAAAACTGGCAATGGGGTTATTTTGCCAATTTGAAATGACAGTTTAAAATTGACAGGCCGCAAGGACAGGCCTGATACATTTTTTAAAGTGCCTCTTAAGTGGGTGGCGCAATAAATGCTGCAGACTCACTAGTAGCGGTTAATTTACAGACTTTGGGTAAATAGTATATCAATTTACTAGGGACTTATAAGTAAATTAAATGTGCCAATCAGGTGTATGCCAATTTACCTTGTTTTAGGGAATGAGCACAGATACTTTAGCACTGGTTAGTAATGGAAGGCCAACAAAAAAAATCAGAAAATAGGAGTGAAGGCAAAAAGTTTAGGCTTTACCTTACAGAGAGGGCCACGTCCAATAGCATGTAAAACGTAACACTGCTTCTAATGGCAAGACCCATTTATTTATTGACCACCATTTTTCTACCCAAAACTGACCCTCCTTTTCCAATGTGTGTAGCTCTAGATTTTGGACCCTAGCTCAGCTGGCACCTGGGAAAACCCATACAACCTGTACATTTATGACAACTAGACACCTAGGGGTATCCACAATGGCTCACACCACATTTTGTTTTACACAGAATCCCTTGCAAACCTCAAACTTTGACTAAAAAGACATATTTTTGTTATATTTCTGATGGTGGACAGTTCTAAAATCTGCGGGGAGCCAAAAACTTCCCTCCACCTGGCATTTCCCCAAGATTCCCAATAATATGGTACCTCACTTGTGTGACTGGGCCTAGTGCCTGCACCAGAACAAATCAATCTGAGGTCAAGGAGGGCCCCTTTGCAAGGACACCCATTGATGTTAGTTCGATGAGTTCCAGCAACACGAGTAGTACAACATTTTTAGTGGGGAAATTCTGGGTGGTAGGAACTTTGTGGTTTCCTTCTGATTCAGGAAGGATATGGCACAGAAATGCAAGGCAAATGTCTGATATTAGTCACATATTTGAGGTTTCCAGGGCATTGTGAGTAAGAAAACGTGTTGGGAACCATGAGAGGCACAATGCCCTGTACTCCCCTGCATGTCTAGTTTATAAAAGTATCTAGAGTTGGCAGATTTGCCCTAGAGACAATGTACACTCTGCTAAAGAAAGACAGAAAATACAAATATTACTCCACAACTATTTATTCCTCAAGCACACACACACACACACACACACACACACACTGGTTAGATTTGGCACGAGAGTGGATGAAAGGTTCAAACTGTAAAATGTTAAAAACAAGGGACTTCCCAAAAATAAAATACACTGTTAATAATTGAAAGGTCAAAAAACTGAACGAATGACTCACAGCTCATAAGGTGCAAAGCCGTGGCAAGGTACCCACCACTTTACAGGCCATTCACACACCTTTCATATGTGACACACTCAAGACCATTCACACTGGGAGCCACAGACCCAGCACATTGTAACACTCACATCAACAGACAATGTAGACAAAATGTACACCCTGGCAGAGAAATACAGAAAAAATATTACTACAGAACCATTTTTCCTTAAGTACTCACACATACTGGTTAGATTTGGCACGAGGGTGAGAGAAAGGTTCAAAACATACATTTTATTAACAAGAGATTTCACAGCAATTAAATATACTTTTAATAACTAAAAGGGAAAAACAACTGAACCAATGACTCACAGCTCATTAGCTGTAAAGCTGGATCAAGGCACCAACCACTTTACAGGCCATTCACACAACCTTCATGCCTGACACACACAAGACCATTCACACTGCTAAGCATGGACCCAGCACATTACAACACTCACATCAACAGACAGTGCCAATCAAGGGCCCATCCCTTTCATACCCTCACATGACTGACACAGCAATCACACTAGCTGGTGGCTGACAGAGTGTATGGACTGGCGTTTGACTAGCAGTGTGTGTAGCGACCAGCAGCAAGTTGCGACTCAAACACTGCCAGCCAAATGCCAGCTCACACATACCACCAGACAAGGGCCAGTTAATGAACACAGCCAGCCAAGTAGCAGTCCATGCACACCACCAGCCGAGTTCCAGTTCATGCTCACCACCAGCTAAACACCAGTTCATGTACACCGCCAGCCAAGCACCACTCCACGCACACCACTGTCACATTTGTTTTAACAAAAAATAAAACACAAACTAATTGGAGGTAGATGCAAAACTATACCTACAAACACAACAGCTCTAACTAAATACATCACACTAACGGCAACTGTGAAATCTGAACAAAAATATAAAACGATACAGACCAGTCAGCTTACTTTTATGCTCATGGTTGCTCCCATAAACCCGGTTGCATGTGCTACAGTTTAAAACATGTGGGCACACATAGCCCAGGATTAGAAGGCCACTCGGGCAATGCATACGACTCTCCTTCCGCACACCTCTTTGGACAAAGACTCCACATCTCCCATCGGGAATGGTATTTTTGGGAGTGGGTGGAATGTAATCAGGAAATTGGTGATCTTTCAATCTAGCCGTGTCTTCCACCACTCCAACTATAGGAAAACTTGTCTGTTCCACTACAACAAGACTGCCTATCACAGACTTCTAAAACTGAACAAATCTTGAATCTGAAAAACAATTCTTGAAAACAGCACCGCATTGAAGACTGGTAGATTAAACACATGGATAGCCAATTTCTTGTACCAAATGTAAGCCTTACAAATAGCAGTCAATCAATCAATCAGAGATTTGTAGAGCCTGGCTAATTACCCTTGGGGTCTAAAGGTGCTGTTAATGGGTGTGCTGCTCAGTTGAAGAGCCAGATTTTGAGGTCCTTCCTGAACTGCTTCTGTGATGTGGTCTGCCTGAGCTTGAGAGGTAGTTTGTTCCATGGGGAAACACCTGGAACAATGAGTCCTAAACCAGGAAGTTGTGGAAAACATAAGCAAAACAACGCTTTAATTTTCCACGACTTCTTTCTTTTAGGGCCTTAACCACGCATGTGTGAGCCACGTACATGTGTGATTAAGGCACAGAAGAAGGGAGTCGATGCGGTGAAGGAGGAGGTAAGTTGGGCTGGCACTGGGGCTGTTTTTTTGGGGGTGGGGGCTCGGGGTGATTAGGGTTTATGGGCGGGGGAGGGGGTCAGGGTTTAGGTTGTAGGGGTGGGTTGGGGTTTTGGGGTGCTTTAGGTTTTAGGGGTGGGGTGGGGATTTGGGGTATTTTTAGTTTTTGGGGGTGGGGTGCTCGGGGTGAATATGGTTCAGGGGCGGTGGTTAGGGTTTAGGTTTTAGGGGTGGGTTGGGGTGCTTTAGGTTTATGGGGAGGAGGTGGGGACTCAGGGTATTGTTAGTTTTTGGGGGTGGGGTGGGGGGCTCGAGGTGATTAGGGTTTAGGGGTGGGCATGGGAGGTCAGGGTTTAGGTTTTAGGGGGTTTGGGGTGCTTTAGGATTTAGGGGCTGGGGTTGTGGTAATTTTGCAGGTGGGGGTTGGGGTGGTTGTGGGGGTAGGAGGTTGCGGTAATTTTTAGGGGTGGGGGCCAGGGAGGACACATGCTGGAACTGTGTATGCTGATCACTAATGCTACCAGGAATGCCTTTAAATCGTTGTTAAGGCATTCGTGGTAAAGGCATTAGTGATAACAACGAGGTCTGTGTTCCGACTTCGTTTTGAGGCATGGGTGGGTGAAGCACTCGTTGTTTCAACATATAACCTGTTCCATTTCCGGACTACTAGATAGGAGAAGGATCTTACTCCTGATCTGCTTTTCTGACTCTAGAGAATGACTGCAAAGGCAAGCTGGGAAGAACGGGGATGCCTGTTGGGTACATAGAAGGCGTGGCGGTGGTTAAGGTATGCCGGTCCTATGTTGGGTTGTGCCTTGTAGGTGTAGATCAGGAGTTTGTATGTGATGTGGTTGTTGACTGGGAGCCGGTGTAGGTCTCAAAGGTTGGAGCAGTGTAAGGCTCCAACCTCTGATCTACTCTATCAATACCAACCATGTGCTTATTATAGTCTAAAATGCACACAGGTTTGTGCAATTCAGCAACTTGAACCCAAACTGTCATAGGTGGAGTATTGTCAGCATGTGGACATCTCTCCTGTCTACAAATTTCACAGCTAGAAGTCCATCACTACGCAAGACACTGCACCGTCCCTTCTGAAGCGTTTTACATACAAGCTATTTAGGGTAACTTTTACGGGCCGGGCAGATTGTATCACAAGCAACAGTGTCCACTTTGAACTATTCCCTTAACAATTGCACACCAGTGTAGATTTAATTATATATAAATGGTAACCTTTGTTTAAAAGTCCCCTACCAAGTTCCCACACAATGTTCTCATTAACTCTGAAAATGGATGGGCAACCAAAGGGGTCAATAATGGAATCCCTGTCAGTGAACACCCTAAAAGTATAGACATACCCAGTACTACTCTCTGACAGCATATACATCCTAATTCCATAACATTCTCACTTGCTAGGAATGTACTGCCTACAAACCAAATGGACCTTGAACAGAACGAAAGACTCCTCCATAGCTATTTCTTTCCCTTGACCACAGATCACTGAAAATCAGTCTACAAAGTGATTAAGGACAGGCCAAACCTTGAAAAAACTGTCACAATCAGGGTATCTTTTGGAAATGCTGAAGCACTATCAACAAAATGCAGCATCCAAAGCAGAAGCAAATGCCAATTGTAACTTATAGTTGCAAGAAATATAACAATTACCATCAGGGGACCAGAAGACCAATATGAAGACAGCAATGGCTTCCTTATTAAGCCCATCAAAAAGGTTTAACCCAAGAACTTCTTCAACTCACCTAAATTTGTGGGAGTCCAATGGTTAGCTCTAGAGTGGGACTTAATTCCGACTCTGTTGTCCCTCAATTATTGTTCAGCATACAAATTTGTCTGGTCAACAATTCTAGGAGGCTGGCCTGGCTTGTAGCAGGTACCAGAGGTACTTACACCTTGTGCCAGGTACAGTTATCCCTTATTAGCGTAGAAGAGGTGTTTCTAGCAGCTTAGACTGATAGAAGGTAGCTATGGCAAAGCAGCTTAGGCTGAACTAGGAGACATGTAAACCTCCTACTATACCACTTATATCATATGCACAATATCATAAGAAAACACAATACACAGAGTTACTAAAAATAAAGGTACTTTATTTTTATGACAATATGCCAAAAGTATCTCAGTGAGAACCCTCAGTATGAGGGTAAGATATATACACAAGTTATATGTACACAAACCAAAATTAGGTAAGTAATAGCAAGAAAAGTAATGCAAACAGTGTAGAATTACAATAGATTGCAATAGGAGCACATGGGTATAGGGCCGACACAAACCATATACTCCAAAAGTGGAATGCGAACCACGAATGGACCCCAAACCTATGTGAGCTTGTAGAGGGTCGCTGGGACTGTAAGAAAACAGTGAGGGTTAGAAAAATATCCCAACCCAAGACCCTGAAAGGTAGGTGTAAAGTGCACCTACAACCCCCAGAGAGCACAGAAGTCGTGATAGGGGGATTCAAACACCAGCAATGCAACAACAATGGATTTCCGGACCTGAGTACCTGTAAGACAAGGGGACCAAGTCCAATAGTTGCGACAGTGTCGAGAGTGGGCAGGAACCCAGTAAATGCCAGCTGAAGGTGCAAGGAAGCTGCCACCAGTTGGAAGAAGCTTGGAGTTCTGCAAGAAGGAATTGGACTAGGAACTGCCCCTTTGGAAGACAGATATCCCACGTCGTGATGAAGCTTGCAGAGGTGTTCCCATGCAGAAAGACCGCAAACAAGCCTTGTTAGCTGCAAGTGTCATGGTAGAGGTTTTTGGGTGCTGCTGTAGTTCAGGAGGGACCAGGATGTCGCCACTTGGAGGAGGAGACAGAGGGGGCGTCCAGCAACTCAGGGAGCCCTCACAGAAGCAGACAGCATCCGCAGAAGTAACCTAACAGGCACTTGGAAGAAGAGTGAAACGAAGTCCACCGAAGTCACAAAAGGGAGTCCCACAACGCCGGAGGACAACTCAGAAGGTTGTGCACTGCAGGAAGGAGTGCCGGGGACCCAGGCTTGGATCTGCAAGAAGGAAATCCTGGAAGAGTGCACAAGAGCCGGAGCAGCTGCAAATCACGCGGTACACAGCTTTGCAGTCTAGTGTGGAGAGGCAAGGACTTACCTCCACCAAACTCGGACTGAAGAGTCACTGGACTGTGGGAGTCACTTGGAAAGAGTTGCTGTGTTCCAGGGACCACGCTCATCAGGGTGAGAGGGGACCCAGAGGACCAGTGTTGCAGTCTTTTGGTGCCTGCGTTAGCAGGGGGAAGATTCCGTCGACCCATGGGAGATTTCTTCGGAGCTTCTGGTGCAGGGTGAAGGCAGGCTACCCCCAGAGCATGCACCACCTGGAACCAGTTGAGAAAGCCGGCAGAATTAGGCGCTACAATGTTGCTGGCAGTCGTCTGGCTACTTTGTGGCGGTTTTGCAGGCGTCCTGAGCAGTCAGCTGTCGATCCTTTGGGAGAAGGTGAAGAGGGAGATGCAGAGGAACTCTGATGAGCTCTTGCATTTGTTATCTGAAGAATTCCCCAAAGCAGAGACCCTAAATAGCCAGAAAATGGGGGTTGGCTACTAAGGAAGGAGGATTTGCTACCAAGAGAGGTAAGAGCCTATCAGAAGGAGCCTCTGACATCACCTGCTGGCACTGGCCACTCAGAGCAGGTTACTGTTCCCCCAACACCTCCGTTTCCAAGATGGCAGAGGTCTGGGACACAATGGAGGAGCTCTAGGCACCTCCCCTGGGAGGTACTGGTCAGGGGAGGGGTCACTCCCCTTTCCTTTGTCCAGTTTTGCACCAGAGCAGGGTTGGGGGACCCTGAACCAGTGTAGACTGGCTTATGCAGAGATGGGCACCAGCTGAGCCCATCAAAGCTTTTCCAGAGGCTAGGGGAGGCTACTCCTCCCCAGCCCTTCACACCTATTTCCAAAGGGAGAGGGTGTAACACCCTCTCTCAGAGGAAATCCTTTGTTTTGCCGTCCTGGGCCAGGGCTCCCTGGACCCCAGGAGGGCAGAAACCTGTCTGAGGGGTTGGCAGCAGCAGCAGCTGCAGTTGAGACCCCGGAAAGGCAGTTTGGCCGTCCCCGGGTTCTGTGCTAGAGACCCGGGGGATCATGGAATTGTCCCTGCAATACCAAAATGGTATTGGGGTGACAGTTCCATGATCTTAGACATGTTACATGGCCATGTTCGGAGTTACCATTTTGACGCCATACATAGGTAGTGACCTATGCATAGTGCACGCGTGTAATGGTGTCCCCGCACTCACAAAGTCTGGGGAATTTGCCCTGAATGATGTGGGGGCACCTTGGCTAGTGCCAGGGTGCCCACACACTAAGTAACTTTGCACCCAACCTTCACCAGGTGAAGGTTAGACATATAGGTGACATATAAGTTACTTAAGTGCAGTGGTAAATGGCTGTGAAATAACGTGGACGTTATTTCACGCAGGCTGCACTGGCAGGCCTGTGTAAGAATTGTCAGAGCTCCCTATGGGTGGCAAAAGAAATGCTGCAGCCCATAGGAATCTCCTGGAACCCCAATACCCTGGGTACCTCAGTACTATATACAAGGGAATGATATGGGTGTACCAGTATGCCAATGTGCATTGGTAAATTTAGTCACTAGCCTGTTAGTGACAAATTTGGAAAGCAGAGAGAGCATAACCACTGAGGTTCTGGTTAGCAGAGCCTCAGTGATACAGTTAGGCACCACACAGGGAACCCATGTAGGCCACAAAATTATGAGCACTGGGGTCCTGGCTAGCAGGATCCTAGTGACACATAACAAACATTCTGACAACATAGGGTTTTCACTATGAGCACTGGGCCCTGGCTAGCAGGATCCCAGTTAGACAGTGAAAACACCCTGACATATACTCACAAACAGGCCAAAAGTGGGGGTAACAAAGCTAGAAAGAGGCTACTTTCCTACACAACCCCCCCCCCAAACGAAGGACAATAAGGCTAACCTTGGCCAGTTGAGTCTTTTTTGCCTATGTGGTGATAAGTGGAGAGTAGCTCTGCAATAGACTGGTTACTCCCTTTATCATCCACTATATGGTTACTTCCCTGTGGGGATGTAAACTACCCTGTTCATATATTCTCAGAGTTCCTATCAGTAAGTTTTAGATTAGAGCAGTAGGAATTGTCCACTGGACCTATTTCAAGTGATGAGAATGCCAGACAGGGATGCTGTCTCAGTAAAGCCATAGCTGGGCAAAAACGTTGTCCATATGGCTGTAAGAGAGAACAGGGATGCTGTTTCTCTTGAGTTGGAGCAGGGCAGGGCTGCTGTCCTATGAGCTCCACACTAGGCCAGGGCTGCTGTCCTAAGTGTTTTGAGGCAGTGCAGGGTTTCTGCACTAAAGTTTCTCTGGGAGGGTTGGAGGGATGCTCCATGTTAACTAAAATTGTGTTCTTTTCCTCACCAATATTAGTTATCCCACAGAGAGGCACTTTTACCTCAGGGAGTTCAGCTGTGCCAGCTGATGGTTCCCTTGGTACAGGTGCCACCCTAGGAGAGGTTTCTACCACCACAGAAATGGTATCCTGAATGGCAGGGTGGGTAGGGGATACTGTGATGCCCTTTTTACTTGTTGTTGGAGAAGGATCCTGTGTTTTCAGGCCTGTTCCTCTCCTTTGCTTATTCATTTCAGCTGAAATGAGAGGTAGCAATTCCTCAGGGATACCCAGCATGGCTGCATGGATATGAAACTCTACGTCAGCCCAACCTGAGGTCTCTAGGTCATTACCTAAGAGACAGTCTACAGGTAAGCTAGGTGATACTACCACCTGCTTAGGGCCAGTAACTCCGCCCTAACTAAGCTGAACTATAGCTAAGGGAAGAAACTTAGTGGAGTTATGGACATCAATAATCTTGTACTGTTGTCCAATGATGTGTTGTTCAGGAGACACTAGGTTTTCATTCACCAAAGTGATACTGGCACCTGTGTCCCTGTAGGCCTGGGCCTCAACACCATTTATTGAAACTGTCTGCCTGTACTTATCCATTGTAAGGGGACAAGCAGCCAGTGTGGCAAGGCCAATGCCACTAGGTGTGACACAAACTGTCTTGGGACTGACTACCCCAGTTTCTTTGATGGACCCATAAGTGAACCCAACTACACCCTTACTTTGACTGTTGCCAGCAGTCCCACCACTATTACCACTACTGCTAGGGGCACTAGAGTTTGATGTATTAGTGGTGGTTGGCTCAGGGGGTTTACCTGGACAGGACTTATCCCCTTGCCAATGGCCTTTATTTTTACACACATAGCACCAAGGCTTTTTAATGTGTTCATGTTGTGAAGAAGAGGAAGAATTTGATTTATCCCCACCCCCTGAAGAGTGTTTAGGATTTGAAGAAGGATCTTTGGTTTTACCCTTATCCCCATGTTTATCCTGAGATTTCACACCATCTTTCTTCTTGCCATCCTTGTCACCTCCTGTATGAACTTTTCTGTTCACTCTTGTTCTGACCCATTTGTCTGCCTTCTTTCCCAATTCTTGGGGAGAGGTCAGATCTGAGTCTATCAAGTACTGGTGTAACAAATCAGACACACAATTTTTAAGAATATGCTCTCTCAGAATAAGATTATACAGGCTTTCATAGTCAGATACTTTACTGCCATGTAACCACCCCTCCAAGGCCTTCACTGAACAGTCCACAAAGTCTGTCCAGTCTTGAGAGGACTCTTTTCTGGTGTCTCTGAACTTAATCCTGTATTGTTCAGTGGTTAAGCCAATTCCATCCAAGAGTGCATCTTTCAAAACTTTAAAATTGTTAGCTTCACTTTCCCTAACAGTAAGGAGCCTATCCCTACCCTTTCCAGTGAAAGATTGCCACAAAATAGCAGCTCACTGCCTTTGAGGGACCCCCTGTACCATACAGGCCCTCTCAAGTGCAGCAAACCACTTGTTGCTTGTAGGGGGGGACTATCTTGTGCAGATTCCTGGAATCATGCCCTCTAACAGGATTACTATCAGAAATACTGCTGCTGCCACCATGGGGTCCTAACCCCAACCTCTGTCTCTCCTTCTCAAAGTCTAGGGATTCCCTGTCTAAGGCCAGCTGTTGCTGTTTAAGCTTCAGTCTGGTCTCTTCAACCCTCAACTTTTTGAGTTCCCTTTCTAACATGTTATCCTCGGGGTGGGGGGGTTGGGAATGCTTGGACACAGAAGAAAAGTTAGAAACTACAGAGTGGGATCTGTCCCTAACTGTCTGGACCCTGGTAACTTGGCCTCTAGGAATAAAGGATGTCCTACTGTGATGGGACCCTCCATTACTACCAACATTACTGGGTGTCCTGCTAGGGGGCAGATCCTGTTCAGAACCCTCCCCACCTCCCTCAAGGTGTTCTCCTGAGTCGGAATGGGAACCTTCTATTAACCTCTCATCTGATGTGCCTGCTTGGGACTCATCATTTACAATAACCATGTTAAATAGACACTCTGTTGTAGGGTTCTTTCCTATCACTAAACCTCTAAGCAGAGACTCCTTAGGCTCGAGTAATTCAAATTGTCATAAGTTGTATTGACCATTTTAAGAGCTGAATCTACCACAGACATGATAGCAGAAAAAGTTTAGAGATAGTGAGAAGGAAGAAAAAGTTTCAGAACTTTTTAAAGAACAGAGAAAAAACTTGTTCTAACTTTTAGAAAACTTTTAGAAGTTTAGCGAAACTTTTCAGAACTTTGTAAAATATTTTAGAGAAGAAAAGCAAAACATTTTGGTTAGGTGTACATACACTGAACTGTTTTGTATATGATTCTCTTATAAAAAGTACACAATGACAAAGTGGTAAGTAGTTACAAGTACTTATCCCACCGCTACACAACCAATGTAGGAGGCTGGTCTGCCTTGTAGTGGGTACCAGAGGTACTTACACCTTGTGCCAGGTCCAGTTATCCCTTATTAGTGCAGAAGAGGTATTTATAGCAGCTTGGACTGATAGAAGGTAGCTATGGCAAAGCAGCTTAGGCTGAACTACGAGACATGTAAAGCTCCTACTATACCACTTATATCATATGCACAATATCATAAGAAAACACAATACACAGAGTTACTAAAAATAAAGGTACTTTATTTTTATGACAATATGCCAAAAGTATCTCAGTGACTACCCTCAGTATGAGGATAAGATATATACACAAGTTATATGTTCACAAACCAAAATTAGGTAAGTAATAGCAAGAAAAGTAATGCAAACAGTGTAGAATTACAATAGATTTCAATAGGAGCACATAGGTATAGGTGCAGCACAAACTATATACTCCAAAAGTGGAATGTGAACCACGAATGACCCCAAACCTATGTGAGCTTGTAGAGGGTCACTGGGACTGTAAGAAAACAGTGAGGGTTAGAAAAATACCCCACCCCAAGACCCTGAAAGGTAGGTGCAAAGTGCACCTACTACCCCCAGAGAGCACAGGAGTAGTGATAGGGGGATTCTGCAGGAAGAACAAACACCAGCAATGCAACAACAGTGGATTTCCGGACCTGAGTACCTGTAAGACAAGGGGACCAAGTCCAATAGTTGCGACAGTGTCGAGAGTGTGCAGGAGCCCAGAAAATGCCAGCTGAAGGTGCAAGGAAGCTGCCACCAGCTGGAAGAAGTTTAGAGTTCTGAAGAAGGAAACGGACTAGGAACTTCTCCTTTGGAAGACGGATGTCCCACGTCGCGATGAAGCTTGCAGAGGTGTTTCCACACAGAAAGACCACAAACAAGCCTTGCTAGCTGCAAGGGTTGCGGTATAGGTTTTTGGGTGCTGCTGTGGCCCAGGAGAGACCAGGATGTCGCCACTTAGAGGAGGGGCGCCCAGCAACTCAGGGAGCCCTCACAGAAGCAGGCATCACCCGCAGAAGTATCCTAACAGGCACTTGGAAGAAGAGTGAACTGAAGTCCACGCAAAGTCACAAAAGGGAGTCCCACGATGCCAGAGGACAACTCATAAGGTTGTGCACTGCAGGAAGGAGTGCCGGCGACCCAGGCTTGGCTGTGCATGAAGGAAATCCTGGAAGAGTGCACAGGAGCCGGAGCAGCTGCAAATCACGCGGTACACAGCTTTGCAGTCTATTGTGGGGAGGCTAGGACTTACCTCCACCAAACCTTGACTGAAGAGTGACTTAGACATGTTACATGGCCATGTTCGGAGTTACCATTGTGATGCTATACATAGGTAGTGACCTATGCATAGTGCACACGTGCAATGGTGTCCCCGCACTCACAAAGTCTGGGGAATTTGCCGTGAACGATGTGGGGCACCTTGGCTAGTGCCAGGGTGCCCACACACTAAGTAACTTTGCACCCAACCTTCACCAGGTGAAGGTTAGACATATAGGCGACTTATAAATTACTTAAGTGCAGTGGTAAATGGCTGTGAAATAACGTGGACATTATTTCAATCAGTCAATAGTTTATTCGGTCCAGATTTGGACCATTTGAGAAGTTAAAAGTGATCATACATACAAAAGGATAGAAGCCATAAACCATCGCATAATAAAAAAACAAAAAAAAAAGACATTAGCAATTAATACACCGCTTATATATAAAAAATAAAAATAAAAAAAAAGGTTCGTAAAACTACATAAAAAAGTTTCATTAATAATTAAGACAAGATTCTCAAAATAGTCTCTGAATCTTACCCTATGCAAGACGCTAAATGCTAAAATAATATTAATCAATTGTTAAAAGCATAAAAACCATTCTAAAACAGGTTTATACATAAAATAAGACATAAAAACTACATACAATAGCTCCTATTAGCAAAAGTTAGAAGTCAACCAGTGGAAAATGAAGCCCTAAGTTAATCAGTTCTCTTAAATAAGTTGATCAAATAAATTGCATCTTGCCATTTAATTATTATATATGCTGGGGAGCTATAAGTCACTTCAATTGGGGTAACCCACTAGACAACATGCTCGGGGATACAGTCTTATATCCTCGATAGGTCGCTCTAATAGTTTTATTTAAAATCCCAGACTAATATAACAGGGTGCTAATTTGCTAACTTCTAGACCGTTCTTCAACCGGTGGATTAAGATCTGTAACGATCCTACTGCGGATTTTCCATGCTGCTGCCAAATATTTAGAAACAGAACTCACTATCAGCATGGAAGTATCATATTTACATATTCTATATACACTGTTTCGGTTTTGTGTTAACAGTGTTTTGCACAGAGGGATAATCCACTTCCCTCGAGGGCATTTTTACAGAGGACAGAAAAATAGGACATGCTCCGAAGTTTCCTTGCATAGATGGCAGTTTATGTATTTGTCAGATAAAGAACTATTGGTCGACCAGCAAGCCATGAAGCTGTTGACTGCCAATGTTTCATATCTGAACTGAAGTAGTAAAGAGCGAGCACGGGCTGGTATAGGGAGATCCAGGAAGATTTCAGGCAGAGGTTCGTGCTTGACCAGCAGAAGCTCTGCTGTCAGCCGACCTAACCCAATTGAGCCGAGAGATTCCTCATGGATTTTTTCCCAATAATGGTCTTTGATCAGGCGTTTAGCGTTACCAGGAATCATCTCGGGATTCTCCCAATAATTTGATAAATTCAGTTTGACCCAAGCCGCTTTCATCTCCCTTAGCCACCGTACTTTTTCCCATCCATAGCAAGGTGGCAATAGTTCTTTAACTGCTGACCTGAAGGGTTCGAGTTCATCCGTTTTCCATAGTCTGACCGAGTACAAAAGTGGTCTTAAGTATGCTGTGTCTTTAATACTATTTAGACCCAGGTCTTAGGGGGAGCATCGGCGTGCCCTTCCCTAGTCTGGATATGTGTCTAAGGAAATTATTTTCTTTGATTTGAAGAGTGTCCAGTTGTCTGTGAGATCCCCAAAGTTCCGCTCCATATAGGGCCGCGGCACGGATTTGGGCTTTGTAAATTTCAGAGATAAGGGTCAGAGGGGGACTTGTTGCAGTGCAAGCCTTACGTCCTATCACTCCACATCTTTGGCTGATTGTTAGTGCCCCTTTCCTTATAGCTGCATCCCAGCTGCCCTTATCAGATAGTCTGATGCCCAGGTAATCGTATTCCATTACCCTCTCCAGATGAATTGAGTCCATCTTTATATTTGCTCTAAGCTTCTTGTTCGGGGCACTGTATATCATGAGTTTGGTTTTCTTAACATTTATGTCTAACCCGTAATCTCTGCAGAATACACCGAACTGGTTAACCAGATTCTGGATTCCCATGGACGATTTAGACAGGTGGATAGTGTCATCTGCATAAAGTAGGCATGGAACTTTGGTCCCGGCCAGCTTTGGGGAATCATTAGTGCAATTTGCTAAATACTTAATACAATTATTTATGTATAGAAGAAAAAGGGTAGGGGCCAAAACACACCCCTGTCTGACTCCCCTCTCAATAGCCACTGCTTCTGTTAGATCACCATCCTTACCGCTCCTGATTTGTGCATAAGTATTCTCGTGTAGTCGGATGATAAGTTCCAAGAGGCCGTGTGGGACACCCATATTGGCTAATGTCAGCCATAACTGGTTTCTGGGGACCAAATCAAACGCGGCTCTAAGATCAATAAAAACTACAAAAAGGTTGCCCCCTCCTACTTCCACAGTCTTCCATTTTATTGTTAAAAATCTTAGCACCTGATCTATGGTACTAACTGCTGGCCTGAACCCTGCTTGCAAATCAGAAATGGCATTGGTTTCCAGAATCCATTCTTCTAGACGGGACAAAATTTGCTTTGCAAAAAGTTTTTGGAAGTTGTCAATTAAGGAGATTGGGCGGTAGTTAACAGGTTTAGAGGGGTTACCTTTCTTAAAGATGGGAACTATCTCTGCTCCCATCCAGGAGCTCGGGACAGGTGCTCCTGCAGTTACCGCACTGGAAATGTGGTTCAGATATGGGGCCCATATATCTGGGTTTGTCTTGTATAAATCGCCTTGTATTTTATCAAGGCCGGGGGCCTTTCCCCATTTCAGTGAAGCGATCGCAGCCTTGGTTTCTGCCAGGGTAAATTCAATTTTGGGGGTCTCAGTAATCATAGTATGGGTCAATTCCCTGGAAGTAACACCAGTGATCCCAGAATATAATCGGGAAAAGTGATCTGTCCACTCTACAGGGAGTATTGAGGCACCAGGCGAACAATTAGGTTCTTCGCTGGCATCAGCCACCAATTTCCAAAATTTCGAGGTGTCATTTATTTTAGCAGACTCCAGGAGGGAAACCCATCTAGATTCATCCCATCTCCTACGGGCTCTACTTTGTTCCTGTTTATAATCTTTCCTGGCTTCCCTTATATGATCTGGCTGGCCTCCTCTTAAAGCTCTCAGCAGTTTGTGCTATGCTTCCCTGCATGCGGCGTTGAACCACCTTGCGGTGCACTTCTTTTTAACTTCTATTGCAGACTCTTTAGTAAAAAGATTTTTTAGAGAATTAAAAAATTGTGTGTGGGCTGCTATAAGCCCATCACTATCTTCTAAAGGCTGAGATATACGATCCATGTGATCAGCCAACTGCCTGTACACAGATGCCAAGGTGGCTGTGTCGGTGCTCAGGGATTCCCATCTAACATTTCGTCTATTGTTGGTCAGTGCGAGCTGTTGATCATGGGTCTTGGAACAGGAGACCTCAAGTCGGGGTAATAGATTCCTAAGAAATAAAATCAATGGTTCATGGTCACTTTCCTCATGTTCTACAATGTTCATGTCAACCATATAGCCCCACAGGCGGATGTCAAGCAAAAAATAGTCTATCTGGCTCTTCTGTGTCCCGCGCCTAAATGTAGGGTGAAGATTAGGATCCGAGCGGGAACGACCATTGCAGACCCGCAGGCCATGTGCCAGTGTAATATCCACAACCTGATGTGTTAATCTATTTATTTTTGGTCTTTTGCTTGATACTAGTTGGGGGATACCCCAGTCGGCGTCTTCATCCTTGTATAGTTCCTGGGCCAGCAAGTAGGGTTCAAAAGTGACATTAAAATCTCCGGCAATAAAGTGGGAAGGTGATTTGCAAGAAAGAAAGCTGTCCAAAATAGTCAATGTGTCGGACTCATATTTGCTACCCAGGCTCCTATTATAAATATTGATTATTAAAAGTGGTTTCTCACTAAGGGATGATATTGATAGACCCATTAAATCAGGGCAGCCCAAGTCAATTGTTTCAATCCGACATTTAAAGGAACAGCTAAGCCATATAACCAGCCCACCTGAGGGTCTCCATGAATTCACCTTAGTTGCTGGGACCCAGTAGCTTTTGTAACCAATTCTGTATTTGGGATCCAGTGCCCATGTTTCTTGGAAAAGACATATTTTATGTTCGTCTATGAATTTGCTCCATTCAGGGTTGTTCATTTTATTCTCCAACCCTGCAATATTCCAACTAAGGATGGTATCTAGGCCATCTGTTTTGTCTTGGGGAGATTCAGCCACAGGGTTCTCTCTTGCAAATGGAGTACCGTGGGGAAGTTTTATACCCTTTTCAATCATATCTATACCAGCCACGTTTGGATTTCCCACTACAATATTGCCCAAAATATTTCTTGCCCCGTCTAGATCGGGGGGTGGCGTGAGCAGTTCGGGTGTCTGAGATGGTGGTGAATATCCAAGTTTACTGAGGTCTAATAAATCTGTGGCTAAATTGGTCTCAATCATCTTGCGCTTCTTATTTGCACCCCCAATACAGATTTCCGAGCTCTGGGCACAGGAGGAAAGCCAAATACTAATTTCCATCTTAGAAAGATCTGGCTGGGCAAGTGCGGAAATTGGCGTAGGGTCTCTGGTGTCTGCAGTAGGGGTTTGTTCAACCTCAGGATTGCCTTGCCCTATTTCGTGAGTTTCAATATTTCCGACTATAGGGTACTCTTTATCCCAATTATTTGAACCTTGAGGCTGAAATGAACTGTACTCAGTGCTGGCTTTTAGTCAATCAATTTCAGAAAGTGAGAGCGAAAAAGGTCTGTGTCTCAGCTGAGAGTCAGGCTGCATCTGTACCCTAGTGGGACCTCTGGGTGGCATTGTTACCCCCTTAGTAGCTGGTACAGCTTTGTGAGGGTAGAAAGCCTGGAGCCTACAAAGTGAGGTTACTCCCCCTAGAGGGTTAGAATGACACAAATTCAAGGAAATCTGTTGGACAAGGGAAGGCGCATCGAAGTTAATAACAATACGGTCCCCTGTACCGGGGTTTTTGAGTGGACCCACCCAACCCACCCTCCTCACCATTAATATTGAGGGTATCATATAAAAAGCAAATCTAGTGTATCTATGTAGCCAGTGGATGACCTTATTTTTCAGTTCTGTAAATGATTCGGAGATATTAGGCTTAAGCTTAGGAACATTCGTGATAACAAGCACATAAGGGCAAGCTTCCGGTGGTAGGTGTAAAGTTATCATATTGGTTCCTAGATCCCTATGCATCCGGTCTGCTGAAGGGTGGGTATGATCCTTGTGCAGTTTTGTGCCCGTATTCATGGAAGAAGCAATTTCATCAGTCCGCCTTGGGAAGAGGGGATCACTCTTTAAGTGCCAAGTTTTAGGGGGATTGGCCAGTCTAGCAGTAGAAGCCTTCACTGGTTGATGCGAAGAATCAGGGCAAAGTGATTGAGAATTGTGGACCATGCTTGATGATAGAGGAAGGCTACTGGCACTGTTGACTGGAGGGCATGGGGGAAAATGTTGTTGCGAATATTGTAAATCTAGTGAGGAAGAGATGGTTGGCTGATTAAGTTTAATGAGAATGTCAAGTTTCTCCTCAATTGCTGATAGGCGAGTTGTTATAGGGTATAGTTTTTTGGAGAGCTCGTCTTTTATAAAATCTATTATGAAGGTTATGTCTAGGCTGCCATTATTAGTAGCTTGGGCAGGTGTGCAGTCCTTGGTCCGAGTAGGCACGGCATGATTGGAGGAGTTCGAAACACGGGCCTGTTTATTCTTTAAGTTTACCTCCCCTCGTTTCCTTTTGCCCTTTGAGCTATGCTCTGGGGAGGGTGCAGGCCTATCTGGCATAGGCTGTGTAATTTCTGGAGAATATATAACCTTGTCCAGAGGCTCTGCAACAGACATTTGGGTAGTTTGGGTAGTTGGAGGTGGAGTTGCCGGGGCAGGCTGAAAAGCGGGTGGGTGAATAGGTTGTGGTGGAGTTTTCGATGGAGCCTCCGTTGGTGGGGGGGCAGTCAGACGGCACTCCACCATTTCAATTTCTTTTTCTAATGCCCCTACCGCTTTTTGGAGGAAACCATCTAGAGTCTTGTTGTTGCCGGCTTTTTCCAAAGGCATCCCCCCCTTCCGTCTACCCATCTTGCTTTAATAAGACACTTAAGTCCAGCCCCAAAGTTTGACAGTCTATTTCCATAGGTGCTCTTCCTCTCCTGATCCCACCCTGTTTTTGCTCTACTAGGGCTTTGTTTAGAAAAGCTGAAACGCCAGGAGGGCCTAAAGTACTGCTCACCTATATTGGGAAGGTATCCGGATGGCTAAAGTATGTTCGTCCGCTGGTCACCAACCTCGGAAGTCAGGATGAAAATGGTGTGGCCCAGCCCAGCCTCCTCCGGTCGCTGACGGGCGCAGGATGGGCCCGCCCTTGGCGCGGGCACCACCCGCGCTCGTCCCGCGAGGCGGGAGCGCTGAATCAAAGTTAAAGGGCTCCTGCCCAAAACGAGGGTTGCTGAGGGTTGCCGCCTCCTTCCCCCGCCTTCCTGTGCGCGTCCCGCGAGGCGGGAGCGCTGAATCAAAGTTAAAGGGCTCCTGCCCAAAACGAGGGTTGCCGAGGGTTGCCGCCTCCTTCCCCCGCCTTCCTGTGCGCGTCCCCTCTACTTCAATAGAAGACAATGGGGGAAACACATTCTCCTGATTATTTTTTTTTAAATATCCCACTTTCCTCTTCTTAAGTCTTGGCTTGTGTGCCCCACTCCGCCAGTCTACCCCACTTCAATCTACCCCACTCCACGCCACATTTAGCCATGCTGAACAGCGGCCACACTGGTGTACAGCATAGCTAAAACGGATTGCCAAAGTCAATAGCTCTCGCACAGACGTGGACGTTATTTCACGCAGGCTGCACTGGCAGGCCTGTGTAAGAATTGTCAGAGCTCCCTATGGGTGGCAAAAGAAATGCTGCAGCCCATAGGGATCTCCTGGAACCCCAATACCCTGGGCACCTCAGTACCATATACAAGGGAATTATATGGGTGTACCAGTATGCCAATGTGAATTGGTAAATTTAGTCACTAGCGTGTTAGTGACAAATTTGGAAAGCAGAGAGAGCATAACCACTGAGGTTCTGGTTAGCAGAGCCTCAGTGAGACAGTTAGGCA
The DNA here is from genome assembly GCF_031143425.1 of Pleurodeles waltl. Lineage (NCBI taxonomy): Eukaryota > Metazoa > Chordata > Amphibia > Caudata > Salamandridae > Pleurodeles > Pleurodeles waltl. Next base: position 563,428,482 of record NC_090439.1, read on the forward strand.
ACACACAGGGAACACATATAGGCCACAAACGTATGAGCACTGGGGTCCTGGCTAGCAGGATCCCAGTGACACATAACAAACATACTGACAACATAGGTTTTTCACTATGAGCACTGGGCCCTGGCTCACAGGATCCCAGTGAGACAGTGAAAACACCCTGACATATACTCACAAACAGGCCAAAAGTGGGGGTAACAAGGCTAGAAAGAGGCTACTTTCCTACAACAATCTCATCCAAAAATTCCTCATCAACAAACAACTGAAAGAAATTTATAGGCAAAAAGTTTTAAGTTTTCTTTCTACACCCTGTGACACAAATAAAGGAAGGCAACACAGGACAGACCATGCTTAGGGCAACCCAGAGTTCAGCACTTCCAAAGGGAAGCCTTTCAGCCCTGTGATGCAATCCTTATGCCTCTTAATGCACTATTGGCATGCCAGTGTCCTCCTCTAAAAGATACACTTCCTCTGCACTGAGAGTGGCTTCATCATCAGATGATTCGTCTCAGACAGAAAATTCACTGCCAGAATCTAGGACTTCCTCCTCTACCTCAGATTCAGAGTCAGTTTCATAATCATAGTCAGAGGAAGAATCTAAAAGCATATCAACAACTTGCTGAGTGGTAATCCTGTGACGAACTATAAGCCTTGTTAATAAAAGTAACTTGACAAATAAGTCAACAATAACCAGCACAGTGTAAAGTAAGTAATTAACAAAGTGTAGCTTTATCAAATGGAGAGTAAAACTACTGGTAATCTGAAGGAAAAGCAATTAATACAAAGCACACAAAGACGTAAATAGTCAAAAACTATACCACTCACTTGCTAGAGAGAGCAGGCTCACCAGCACCTAATCTGCACATACACAGCAAGCACTAAATATATACCACTTGAAAGAGAAAACAAAATAAAATTACACACAAGAAAACACTATACACTTTGTGCACAAATCCAAGGAGATTTTCACACACAATAAAACAGAAGCTATATATGCGGTTTGTTGGAAAATGGGTTATTGGTAGGGCAGGTAGGTACCTACACCTAGCAACAAGCCACAAACCTCCACATAAGTACAGTTAGGTCTCAGTAATTTAATCCCAGCTCTACCCTTGGCAGCTTGGCATCGAGCGTCAAGGCTTAACTTAGGAGACAAAGTGTAAAGCATTCAAATATCACAAAACAGTAATTAAATAAAACACAGAAAACAGTTTAAAAATCCAAAACCAATTTATAAAAATAGCTTATATTTTTATCTTTAAAATGACACAAAAACGATTAAAATCGGTTCAGGGGAACCGGAGATATGAATTTTTAAAGTATTATTATTTTCTAGCGCTTAGAAACAAAAAGCGCCAATCGGGTCATCTGGTTGCACCAGGACCGGGGCAAAGTCAAACTTTCAGGCCGACCGCGATGGAGCCCTGCTCGGCTACAAGTTGCGGGAGGCCTCGGTTAAAAAGTTACCTTCTGACTTAGTCTCTTTTTTGATGTTTTTCTTCCCCGGGACGAACCTGCCAGTTGGATCCGACCTCCTGGAGCCCTTGTCCGGATACGCGAAGTCGGTTTCCTCGGTGGTGATTTTTACCTTCGGACTTAGTCGTTTTTTCGAGATGAAAATCCTTCGACCGGGGTAAACCTGGATCTTGATCCGACGTCCGTGGAGCCCTTCTCGGATACGATGGCTGGAAGGTCCCGGTCAACTTTTTACGTTCGGACTTAGTCTCTTTTTTGGATGTTTTTCTTTACCGGAACGAACCACAAAGTCAGGCCGGGTCGCGGTTGAGGCAAGCCGGCTAGAATTTCCGCGTCGGGTCGGTCACTTTATGGAGCTTTTTTAAAAAAATTCTCCAATCTTTTCCAAACTTCTGGGGCTTCACCCAGATGTTCTTTTAAGGTTCTTTTGGGGTCCACAGCTCACCCCAAGGGTCCAGAAGTTCTGTGATGGTCCTTGGGAAGTGCGGACTTCAACTCCCAGAATACACCTGGCGCAAACTCCTTTTTGGCCACTGGACAGTGGTCAGCTGGTCACTTTTTCAGGAGTTGGTGCAGGGGACTCTGGATAGCAATTTTTCACCTGTAGCAAACAGGGAGTCCCTCCTTGAACCAGTGGAAGCCAGGCAAAGTCCTTCTTGTGGTGAAGCCCAAGTGTGCAGCTGGTGCAGTCTTTCTGAGTGCAGGGTCCAGGTGCAGGCCAGGGGTCCAGCAGGGCAGTCCTTCTTCTCCTTGTAGTTCCTTCTTCTTGAAATTTGGTGGGGATCTGAGGCGTGGGTGCAGGTCTGCCAGTTTTATCCTTGCTCCTGGGTGAAAAGCAGGGGGGCCCTGGTTCTCCAATCAGGGACAGGGTCGTCCCCCTGTGATGACCACTTCCTGGGAAGTGTGGCAAAAATCCATCCCAGAAGGCAACAGTCTCTAAAAATCCAAAATGGATGAATCTGATTTTTGGAGGAGAGATCTGGCTGAGCCCACCCACTGGTGTGGCTAAAAATCATAAACACACCCCTCTCCTGCCCTCTCCTAATCTAATCAAGGGGGCACCTAGCTGTCTGGGGTTGCAGGATGTGGGGTGTTGCTGGGTGCTCCAGATGTCCTTCTCTGCCTTTGAAGACCAGTTTGGCAGCCCTCCCCTTCCTGCCTCACCATCTGCTGAGGGGAGATTCTCTCCCCCAAGCACATTCCTTTGTGTGAAGCCAGGCCACTTCACACCTCATTAAAGTAGCCTGGCAGAAGCTGCTGCAGGCTGGCCAATCAGAGCACAGCAGCAAAAACAATGCAGAGCTGAAATTGGCAACTTTTTAGGTAAAGTCTAAACTTTTTACCTGAACTGGTTATATTAAATCCAACAACTGGAAGTTGTGGGATTTGTGATAACAATCAATTTGATACCAAATTCTTGGTATGTAACATTTAAGGAGACTTTAAAATTTAAAATAAAGTCTGCCCATTCTAGCCTATGAAGGCCATTTACTTCAATGAGGGAAAAACGAATTTGGCTGTTTTTACCTCACCAGGGCTTATAAATCTATTTTTATAAAGTCCCTGCTTATAGTTACATGGCACCCAGCCCTAGGGGCACATAGGGCACACCTTAGGGGTGACTTATATGTAAAAATAAGGTAGTTTAAGACTTTGGAAGTACCTTTAATTCCAAAGTCGAATTTGCATATAACTTTAATTTAAAAGCAGCCAGCAAGGCAGGCTTGCTTTTAAAATGACACTGGGCACCTCAGCAATGCACCTAGGTGTGCACCACCTATGCTGTGGTCCCTAAACCTACATGCCCTACCATATACTAGGGACTTATAGGTAGGTTAACTTAGCCAATTATAATTAGCCTAATTTGCATATCCATTTTACACAGAGCACTGGCCCTGGGACTGGTAAGCAGTACCCAGGGCACAGCCAAGAGTCAGTAACCACCAGTACCTATCCAGAAAGAGTGGGGGTGATCAGGCAAAAAAAAAAGGACTTTCCTACACTGTTATTACTATAATTTACATAAAACACATTCATGCAGGGAACTGATACTCACTTAGAGTAAATAATACAAACAAATGTCCTTACCAAGCACATGCAACTACACAGACTGCAAGCAGGAGTCACAACACAGAAAATCAAATACTTTGCCCTAGAATAAAAAGGACAAATAAAACATTACAATCACAAATGCAAATGATGACAAGAAAAAAAACAGTTAACATTTATAACGCTATGTCTGCCCATTACCAAGCAAATGACTGTCTACATACAGAGCCACCCAAGTGCTAGTCCACACACACCACCAGCCAAGTGCCAATCCACGAACACCTTCTGTCAAGGACCAGTCAATAAACATCGCCAGTCAATCGCCAGTCCACACACACTGCCAGAACAGCGCCAGTCCACACACACCTCCAGGCAAATGCCAGTCAACACACACCAACCAAGTGCCAGTCCACACACACCTTCAGCCAAGCACCAATCCACACACACCACCAGCTAAGTGTAAGTTCACACACACCACCAGCTTAATGCCAGTGCACACTGGGCAAACCAAACACCAGTACACGTAGACTGTCTGCCAAACTCCAGTTCACACACACACACACAGAAACCTTTCCTGGTGATCATTGTTTTGCTGCTCCTCTTGGGGGAAGATGGGCCAAAAGCATGCATAAAAATATGCCCCCAAAGTGGGAGCGACCCTTGCCTAAGAACCTGCTCCAGAACAAATAGATGAGCAAAATCCCTGGTGCTAGTGGCCTTCTGACCCTCCCCTGGGGTGGAGGGACCTCAAACTGTGCCAAATCTGCCACGGGGGGACAGAAAACAACCAAAGTAAAGGAAACGTGCCCCCACAATGGGAGTGACCCTTGCCCAAGGGGGTGCTCCCAAACACATATACCCTTCATTTCCCTGCTGCTAGTAGCTTTCTGTTGCCCCTGGGGGATAATGGGCCTCAAAATATAGCTGATCAGCCACGTCCAACCCCTTAGACAAAGAAATCCCTGGGGCTAGTGGTGGCACTCCTGATGCACCATCACAGCCCTACGTGCAGTCATGCAGCAAGAATGTACTGCGAGGAGACATCAGGGGAAAGGATAAACTCTTTCCTTTCCCCAATGCCTCTTTGCACAATGAAGTCATTGACACTTTCATGACCATAATGAAAGGGATTAAGGAAGGGTTACCTGTCCACGGAAAGTAGGTGGCATCTGAGAAAAAGGGGTGGTTCGATCCCATGTGCATAAGAGACTAAAAGGTGCTTTAAGAAAATCACCTAGAACTACAAAAGACATTCAGGTTTGTAGATGGACTTATAGGCTTGCTTTGAAGCAGCAGAAAAATGGCCTTAAAGATGAAGCCTGAGAGACCCTGCATGAAGCAAGTCTCACTAGATATTCCATAGCCTTTTGGCGTGTGATTAACTCCCCTTTCCTTTCCAGAAAGATATAGTCAGCCTTCGCTTGAAAATTGCCATTAGTGAAGCTGAGTGGGTGGCCTATTTTGCTAATCTCTACTCTAGGTGTTTGGAGAGTACAGTCCAGGTTCTTCTGTCTCTGACAACCCAGGAAGTGCTTTGCTCCCCAACACATTAATCTAATATTTAATCTAGAGGAGGTCATTATGGCTATAAATGCGAGCAAAGGGGGTAAAGCACCAGGCCCAGATGGCATTCCTACAGACACCTACAAAGCTAATATTGCCTTGTGGGGCCCACTATTGACTCTGGTTCTTAGAGCCCGTTGTAGCGCAGGCTTTTTGAATGCCTGGACTGAATCACTCATTGTCCCTATTTACAAGAAGGGTGATCATAATAATCCTGCTTCTTACAGGCTGATCTCCCTACTAGATTCCTTGTTAAGGTGGCTGGCTGTATTACCCTGAATAGATTGCAGGACTGGGCTGAATTTAATAAACCTATGTCATATTTACAATATGGATTCCACTCAGGTTTAGAGATAATTGAACAGGGATTAAATTTGAGCCTCCTAATGTGTGGGGTTATGTTAATTGCCAATCGTTACAAATGGCTGAAAATGCCTTTTTAACTAATCTCCTTGCTGTCCCCAATTGCTGTCCCACCTTTGCCTGCCACTCAGAATTGGGGATACCTTTTCCAGCAGATTTGATCAAGACCCAGCCAGCCTTGCTCTGGCACACGTTCTGGTCATTAAGGAATGCCTTCAATCCTGTTATGGTCTGAACATTCTATGGCCTTTGTATGTTACTAAATTCTTAACTGATCTCACCTACACAGAATATTTTGATTAACCAGAACATTTGCCTTGGATGGAGTGTTTGTCCTTGCTTGAGAACTTAAGGCTCTCTGTAGAATTATTGAATCCCAGTGACCTCAGGATTTATAGTTCTCTGGTGACATATGAAATGCAAGCGTATCTTAAAATTGTACAAAATGCACATCACGGATTCGTACTAACACATCTCAGGATGGACATATTTCACAATTTGACCAGTTTTCCCACAAAAAATGATTGGTCACAAACTTTGTTGAAATGTCCTTGTGATAATGTATTGATTTAAAATACCATGCACACTGTCTCATTCTGTAAATATTATGTTGATCTGAGCCATTGCTGAAGTTCTTAAACTTCGCACAATGTCGACCAGCCTTCTTGTTTTTACAATCCCTCCTGAATGTTTATACCTGTGCTGTTATGACTCACTATTTATGGGCTCTTATTACCCACGGAAAGCTCTCAGTCAATGTTATTTCCTCCATAAAGCATTCCCCTTGCTCCTATCTTGCGTTTTACATATGGCTTTATTATTTTATCTATATATGTTCACAATTTACACATTTTGTTTTACAATTTGGACAATGTATTTAATTATACGTTTTAATGCTTTTATGATTTTCTATGTGAAATTGAATAAAGTGGATTTTGACTGTGACTGTACCGGGAGACTATCCATTGAGAGGGGGCCCATGGTGTCTGGAGAACTTGAGGGGGTACCACTCTACAAAGGAGGGTGCAGAAGCCCAGATGGAGGGATAGGGAAGGGAAAGACTTGCCCCTAACCCCTGTTCACCCCAAGGGTACGGACACTAGGTTGGATTACCAGGCTCAGGGTATCACCCCTGGCCTGGGGGAAGGGGCAGCTGATACTAGCATCTCTACAGTTTTGTCTTCTGGGGTACCACTCTTGACCGGAGGGTGCGGAACCCTTGAAGGAGCAGCAGGGGAAGGAACAACTCACCTCTGACCCTGGTTTAACACAAGGGTACAGAACCTGGTTTAGAAGTCCAGTTGCAGGATAGCACCCTTGAACTGGTATTAGAGCTGATCAGGATGCCACCCACAAGTGCCATGACAGTTCTGGATTCTGGGGTACCACTCCCGAAAGGAGTCCCACGTGCAGACCTAGAGATAGTACTTATAAATGCCCTTTGTGAATTCACAAAGTTGTAAATTTAGACTTTTGGACTAAATTTAGATTAAAAGTTTAAGTTTACCTTTGTGAAACGGGCCAATGGAGCTTATGTGTGAGTTAGAACGGTGAGCATATGTGTAGTGAATTATGAGTGACAAATGCTATTGTAAAGGTAATTCTTGCATCAGGGCGAAGTCCATGAACTTGTATTTAGAAGGGAATGATACTATCTAGCTACAGCTACAATAGAATATTGTGAGTAGAGTGAACCTAAGTGGAGCCAGATTCAGTTTGAGGAGCCCAGCAAAAAACTAATTGGCACAGTTGGGATAAGAAAGTATCAATGTTTGAACAGCTGTTCTGAAAGCGAGAGAAAAAATGGAAGTTTTGAGTTTTCTGAGCAAATGCACTGATTCTGTTCTGTTTTTGAAAATCTGAACAAATGTAGGATTATGATTTGGCATTGACTTTGTAAAGGGGACCAATGAGGGAGCAATACGTAGCTGAGTGAGCTGTTACAGCTTTTGTTACACTAGCAACTCTGAGTCATGGGAACAGAAAACAAATCAGGCCCAGATTTAAGAGAGCCAAGTGCCATTCCAATGTCAAATTAGCAAAATCCTTTTTATACTAATGTGGAATTGGAAGGACAAAAACACTGTGCCATATTCACAAAGAGACTCAATGCTTGCATTGTGCAACTTTGTAACCCCTTGAGCCACATTATGCCTGTGCGAGGCATACTGTATGCAAGAGGGGGGCGTTCCAGCACTAGTGGGGACAGAAAAATGGCGCAAACATCATTTGTATTGGCATTTTTAACACATGCTAAGAGCAGCCATTAAAGGGAGGCTCCCATTGTTTTCAATGGGCCTTTGCATGCTTTCCAGGATAAGCGTCAACATTTTTTACGCTAATCTTGGAAAGCGCCAGACTGGCGTAAAAAATGATGTTACTAATACCCCTAACTACCACCATGGTGTGCCGTATATTAAATATGCCACACACATGGAGGCATAAGGGGGCACTAAGGGGCACAAGAAAAGTGGTGCACACTAGGTGCAGCACCACTTTTTATATATCTGCCCCTCTGTGTTTAATTCAACTTAAGTGAAAAAGTGTTCATTCAAATTATTCCCTTTTCAAGGAAGTGCTAAATGCATGAAATGTTTGAAGTCTATCATTGATGTATTGAAGAATGTTGATGCCATAGTGATTCCATGTGCAAGTTCAACAGATATGGCAAAAGGAATGATACGTTAGTGCCCTCCAGGAGCCCTCAGGCCCTTTGGCTCACATTATGAATCACCTGGTGCCAATATAGGGGCATATTTAAGAGCTTCTAGCGCCTCCTTGCGAAACATTTTCATAATTTTTTTGATGCAACTGTGGGCCAACGAGGTAAAAAATGCAGTGCTATATTTACAGAGTGGTGCAATGCATTCATTGCACCACTTTGTAACCCATTGCACTATATTATCCCTGCACCAGGAAGGTGGGGCCAATTTGATAATTCCTTGCGCCATTTTTCTCAGCACTTTTAAGGCCTGCTCAGAGCAGGTGTTAAAAGGAGGCTTCCAAGGCTTACAATGGGTCTCTGGGTACTTTGCAGGATTAGCGTCAGAATTTCTGACACTAATTGTGTAAAGCGCTGGACTGGCATAAAAAATTCAGACTCTACTCCATTAACTACCGCTATGGTGTGCCATATTTTGAATATGATGCACAGGTGGTGGCGTAAAGTGGCGCTAAAGGGCGCAGCGCCACTTTTCATAAATCTTCCCGTTAGTTCTTTCACAAACACCTGTTGATCAGAAAAATAATTGTTTTCCAGCACTTAAAGCATCCCACAAATTTTTCGCCACGGAAAGTTTTTCAGGAATTAAATACCAATTACATTCTAAACATGCAGAATTTGTGTGAAAAGCACACATTCTGTAAGTCACTCCCCATTTTCAGCAGAGAAATTAGAGATAATTGTCCCATCAGGTAAATTCTAAACCTTGGAACATAGAATTCACCAGCTGTTATTTCAAACTCATTTAGAAACTCCTATTTAAGGCTTACAATGAAGTATGAATGAAATGGATTATTGAGGCTGTCAGTAATGAATTTTAAGCATTTTTAGGAAAAGTGATAGTAAATTAGTAACATGCAAATGATTGTATTATTGGGATATTTAACTTAAATAGGTGTGTAGACTGATTATAATGGATCACATTTGGAAGAGTGTATGGCAAAATATTATGCCCTCATTTAAAGAATGGATTGTGTATTTATTTTTAAATAAAAAAGTTAAATCAAAGAGGGTGTGCTCATTAACAAGAAACTGTGTTCAAATAGGAGGGGTCTTCATAATAATGATTCGTTATATATGTGTGTGGGGAGCAATTTTAGACCTTGACATTTTCAGATATTTTTCTTATTCAGAACATCTTGACTTCCACTTTGAGAGAGATTTTTCTGATTTAAAGTTCCCACCACAATCCCTAGTCTTTCAATTTTTCAAGTTTAGAAGCTTGTGCTTTAAACTTAGGATCGTTAGGCGCAATTGAGTGCTCTGTAATGAGCCAACCCCTCCATTGCATCCTTCGCAGGGGGTTAGCCCAGAAGTTTTCATACAATGGTTTCACTTTTCCATGGTAATACAGATGCCCCAACATTTCTTTTTTCATTTTAAAACATGGAGGCTACATTTGGGACCCTCCTTGTTAGATTTGGCATCCTTGGCGTGGTCTCCCCTAACTTGCAGAAGCAGCAACTGTAGGATCGCCCAACACAGCACAGTCACACGCCAGGACAGCACTTCTTCTCAGCTCTTCAGCTTTCCTCCCTAACCTTTTGCCACTGTTTCCCCGGTTGTTGATGTGTGCTGTTTTAGCTGTTTTTATTACTCTTGGCACTTTACCACTGCTACCCAGTGCTAAAGTGCAAGTGTCCCTATGTAAAATGTAAGTGTAATTGGCTTTCCAGGATTGCCATATTTGATTTACTTGTAAGTCCCTAGTACAGGGCACTAGAGGTGCCCAGGGCCTGTAAATTAAATGGTACTAGTGGGCCTGCAGCACTGACTGTGCCACCAACATGAGCAGCCCTGTAAACATGCCTCAGACCTGCCACTGCAGTGTTTGTGTGTGCAGTCTTGCATTGTCAATTCGATTTGCCAAGTGTACCCATTTGCCAGGCCTAAAACCTTCCTTTTTTATACATGTAAGGCACAGTGAAATACTGCCAAATTCAGTTTGCACTGTTGCAAAGCCTGTCTCTCTCATAGGTTAACATGGGGGCTGCTTTTAAATGTTATTAAAGCGCCGATTCCCTTTGGGGGCAGATATAAATATGCAGTTAAGGAGTTCACAATTTAAAATTACATCTTTTAGTGAAGTTGATTTTAAATTGTGTGTTTCAAAATGCCACTTTTATGAAGTAGGCATTTTCTTGCTTCAACCATTCTGTGATTCTCTGTTGACAGTTGGCTGATTGCACCTCCCCTAGATAGTGACCCAAAGGGGGCTGGGGTGTAGCCCGCATATCCTGATGAACCATCTGTGCTGGAAGGGAGGGGAGGAGTGGTCGCTCACACCTGAATGGGCTGTGCCTGCCCTCACACAATGCAGTCTCCAACCTCCTGGTGTGTGGCTGGGGCCTGGCCTGGACAAGAAAGGATCTTACAGACACTTGAGACTTTACTTTGAAGTTTGCCAACTTCAAAGGCAGAAAGGGGTATAAGTATTGGACCCAAAACCCCAGCTTTTAAATTACTGCAAGGCTTTAAGAGAAACCTCTGTCCGGAGGAGAGCTGAAGAGATGAGGAGAAGTGCTGTCCTGGCCTGTGACTGTGCTGTGTTGGGCTATCCTACAGTTGCTGCTTCTGCCAGTGTAAGAGGACAGATACTGGACTTTGTTGCTTTCTTGCTTGCGAAGTGACTCCAAGGGCTTGGAGTAGAGCTCGCTTCCTGTTTTGAAGCCTCAGGGACAGCAAAGGCTTCACCAACCAGACCTGAGACTACTTGCTGTGGACTCCAGCTTGCATAGGGTGCAATTCCAGTTTCCGGACCCCTGGAAGTGAATTCCTGGAGAAAAAACAGTCTAACAATGCTTGACGACGCTGTGTGACTTTGCAAAGGATGGCGTTGCCCGGAGCCGTGACCCCACTATGCACCTCACTGAGTGCGATGAATCCAATGACCCTGTGAGCTGACGCCGCTACCCCGTAGCCGTGACGCCGCCTGCCCCGAGGCCGTGCACCTCATAGAAGTCCGACGACCCCGTAGGCCTCGTGTCGCTGCAGCCACTGATCCCACCCGACTTTACCAACACAGGAGTGTCATAACTCCATTGTCCGTTACAATCTGATGCAATCACAGCACCTGCGGCCATGTGACATCATTGCGATGCCATGAGGTTGCCCTGCAGCATCATTACTCCGCAGGGCTTCGCATCTGCCGGAACGAAGGGACCGACTTCGCATCTGACGCTGCTTCACCTCCACCACCCTGTAGTGAGGACCTGACACCGCTGTGCAACGCCGAAGTCCTTCTGTCCTGTGGCACTGATACTGATGCTTCATTGGGTCCAGTAATGCCACTCCCCCGACTCTGGGAACTGGCCTGTTTTCTACTTGTTTCTTAAGGTACTGTACCTGGGGGGTCGAATGACTCCGTAAACAGTGCCATTGGCATGACATTGTGGGAAATGACTCCGTCCTAACGCCACACATTACCAACTTGCACTGTTTTCAGGCTTTTAAGCGCTAAATTCATATTTTTAACTCAGTATTGTGGATTTTTAATGTTTTTAGGGGGTCATTCTGACCCTGGCGGGCGGTGATAAAGCGGCGGCCAACCCGCCAACAGGCAGGCGGTCCAAAAAAAGGAATTCCGACCCTGGCGGGAACCGCCAACACAGCCCGCTACTTTAACACTCCGACCGCCACGGCGGGACAGGCAAACAGCGCGGCGGTCACCGCCAACAGGCAGGCGGCAGACAATGTACCGCCCACCCTATCACAACTCACCAATCCGCCACCTTTTCCGGGGCGGGAGCCCCGCCGATAAAAACACGGCGGAAACAGACTACGAACGGGAAAACGCTCACCTATACACACTCCACGAGGAAGGAGGACAGCATGGAACCCGAATTAAACATCCTACCAGCTATTGTCTACCTGCTCATCTACCAGGAGTACGAACGCCGGCGCAGACGACAACGGTGAGCCTGCACCTACGACACAGGGGAGGGAGGAGGAGGAAAGCTTACCAGCACACACATGCGCCATACACCTACCCCCCCACCACAAATACCTACACCCCAATGCCGAGCAACAAGTCAGAGTGACACCCCCCAAACCCACTGGAATAATGCAAAGACACAATTAAAATGATCTATAAAATATATGTATAAATAGCTCCATTAAAGGTATGGGAAATATACTATATAAAAGATACAAAAATAAGGAATGAACATAGTCAACAATATATACATAGGCAATAAGTCCTGCACATTCCGTCAAAGTTCCATAGTCCGTGGGCCAATGTGCACAAACACATGGGCAAAGCCCACACAGGAGACCAGATACCATTGGAGAGAACACTGCTGGGGCATCAGATGATAAAACTACAGGCACCTCAGGGGGAAGGGAAGGGGGGGCACCTCAGCCACATGAGTCCTTGACGCCAGATCCACGAGGGGCCTCCATGCCCACTGTCCCATCCTGGGGAGTGCAAAGCCACAGTCTCACAAGTCTCTACAGTGTGTGGCTTGCCCACTGTTCCATCCTGGGGAGTGCAAAGCCACAATCTCTCAAGTCTCTACAGTGGGTGGCTTGCCCACTGTTCCATCCTGGGAAGTGCCAAGCCACAGTCCATCAGATGGATTACCGACTCCACTGTTAATGAAGGAGGCATGGTGCCCAAAGTGCTTCCTGAAGCCCTGCTCGACACAGAACCGGCACTGTCAATGGGCCAGCGGTGCTTGAGATGAAGGCCCCAGCGGAGCGGTGCAGAGACGGCGGGGCCCAGCGGAGCGGTGCTTGAGATGAAGGGCCCAGCGGAGTGGTGCTTGAGATGAAGGGCCCAGCGGAGCGGTGTTTGAGTTGAGATGAAGGGCCCAGCGGAGCGGTGCTTGAGATGAAGGGCCCAGCGGAGCGGTGCTTGACAGGAAGGGTCCAGCGGAGCGGTGCAGAGACGGCGGGGCCCAGAGGAGCGGTGCTTGACAGGAAGGGCCCAGCGGAGCGGTGCTTGAGATGAAGGGCCCAGCGGAGCAGTGCAGAGACGGCGGGGCCCAGCGGAGCGGTGCTTGAGATGAAGGGCCCAGCGGAGCGGTGCAGAGACGGCGGGGCCCAGCGGAGTGGTGCTTGAGATGAAGGGCCCAGCGGAGCGGTGCTTGAGATGAAGGGCCCAGCGGAGTGGTGCAGAGACGGCGGGGCCCAGCGGAGCTGTGCTTGAGATGAAGGGCCCAGCGGAGCGGTGCTTGAGATGAAGGGCCCAGCGGAGCGGTGTTTGAGATGAAGGGCCCAGCGGAGCGGTGCTTGAGATGAAGGGCCCAGCGGAGCGGTGCTTGACAGGAAGGGCCCAGCGGAGCGGTGCAGAGACGGCGGGGCCCAGCGAAGCGGTGCTTGACAGGAAGGGCCCAGCGGAGTGGTGCTTGAGATGAAGGGCCCAGCGGAGCGGTGCAGAGACGGCGGGGCCCAGCGGAGCGGTGCTTGAGATGAAGAGCCCAGCGGAGCGGTGCTTGAGATGAAGGGCCCAGCGGAGCGGTGCAGAGACGGCGGGGCCCAGCGGAGCGGTGCTTGAGATGAAGAGCCCAGCGGAGCGGTGCTTGAGATGAAGGGCCCAGCGGAGCGGTGCAGAGACGGCGGGCCCAGCGGAGCGGTGCTTGAGATGAAGGGCCCAGCGGAGCAGTGCAGAGACGGCGGAGCCCAGCGGAGCGGTGTTTGAGATGAAAGGCCCAGCGGAGCGGTGCTTGAGATGAAGGGCCTAGCGGAGCGGTGCTTGACAGGAAGGGCCCAGCGGAGCGGTGCAGAGACGGCGGGGCCCAGCGGAGCGGTGCTTGAGATGAAGGGCCCAGTGGAGCGGTGCAGAGACGGCGGGGCCCAGCGGAGCGGTGCTTGAGATGAAGGGCCCAGCGGAGCGGTGCTTGAGATGAAGGGCCCAGCAGAGCGGTGCAGAGACGGCGGGTCCCAGCGGAGCGGTGCTTGACAGGAAGGGCCCAGCGGAGCGGTGCTTGAGATGAAGGGCCCAGCGGAGCGGTGCAGAGACGGCGGGGCCCAGCGGAGCGGTGCAGAGACGGCGGGGCCCAGCGGAGCGGTGCTTGACAGGAAGGGCCCAGCGGAGCGGTGCTTGAGATGAAGGGCCCAGCGGAGCGGTGTTTGAGATGAAGGGCCCAGCGGAGCGGTGCTTGAGATGAAGGGCCCAGCGGAGCGGTGCTTGACAGGAAGGGCCCAGCGGAGCGGTGCAGAGACGGCGGGGCCCAGCGGAGCGGTGCTTGACAGGAAGGGCCCAGCGGAGCGGTGCTTGAGATGAAGGGCCCAGTGGAGCGGTGCAGAGACGGCGGGGCCCAGCGGAGCGGTGCTTGAGATGAAGGGCCCAGCGGAGCGGTGCAGAGACGGCGGGGCCCAACGGAGCGGTGCTTGAGATGAAGGGCCCAGCGGAGCGGTGCTTGAGATGAAGAGCCCAGTGGAGCGGTGCAGAGACGGCGGGGCCCAGCGGTGCGGTGCTTGAGATGAAGGGCCCAGCGGAGCGGTGCAGGAGATGAAGGGCCCAGCGGAGCGGTGTTTGAGATGAAGGGCCCAGCGGAGCGGTGCTTGAGATGAAGGGCCCAGCGGAGCGGTGCTTGACAGGAAGGGCCCAGCGGAGCGGTGCAGAGACGGCGGGGCCCAGCGGAGCGGTGCTTGACAGGAAGGGCCCAGCAGAGCAGTGCTTGAGATGAAGGGCCCAGCGGAGCGGTGCAGAGACGGCGGGGCCCAGAGGAGCGGTGCTTGAGATGAAGGGCCCAGCGGAGCGGTGCTTGAGATGAAGGGCCCAGCGGAGCGGTGCAGAGACGACGGGGCCCAGCGGAGCGGTGCTTGAGATGAAGGGCCCAGCGGAGCGGTGCAGAGACGGCGGGGCCCAGCGGAGCAGTGTTTGAGATGAAGGGCCCAGCGGAGCGGTGCTTGAGATGAAGGGCCCAGCGGAGCGGTGCTTGACAGGAAGGGCCCAGCGGAGCGGTGCAGAGATGGCGGGGCCCAGTGGAGCGGTGCTTGACAGGAAGGGACCAGCGGAGCGGTGCTTGAGATGAAGGGCCCAGCGGAGCGGTGCAGAGACGGTGGGGCCCAGCGGAGCGGTGCTTGAGATGAAGGGCCCAGCGGAGCGGTGCAGAGACGGCGGGGCCCAGCGGAGCAGTGCTTGACAGGAAGGGCCCAGCGGAGCGGTGCTTGAGATGAAGGGCCCAGCGGAGCAGTGCAGAGACGGCGGGGCCCAGCGGAGCGGTGCAGAGACGGCGGGGCCCAGCGGAGCGGTGCTTGACAGGAAGGGCCTAGCGGAGCGGTGCTTGAGATGAAGGGCCCAGCGGAGCGGTTCTTGTCCCGGCGGGCCCCTGTTCAGCGGTTCTTGTCCCGGCAGGCCCCTGTTCAGCGGTGCTCTTCCCGGCGGGCCCCTGTTCAGCGATTCTTGTCCCGGCGGGCCCCTGTTCAGCGGTTTTTGTCCCGGCGGGGCCCTGTTCAGCTGTGCTCCTCCCGGCGGGCCCCTGTTCAGCGGTGCTCCTCCCGGCGGGGCCCTGTTCAGCGGTGCTTGTCCTGGCGGGCCCCTGTTCAGCGGTGGTCCTCCCGGCGGGCCCCTGTTCAGCGGTTCTTGTCCCGGCGGGGCCCTGTTCAGCGGTGCTCCTCCCAGCGGGCCCCTGTTCAGCGGTTCTTGTCCCGGCAGGCCCCTGTTCAGCGGTTCTTGTCCCGGCGGGCCCCTGTTCAGCGGTGCTCCTCCCGGCGGGGCCCTGTTCAGCGGTGCTTGTCCTGTGTTTCTAGGGAGCCAGACCTGGCCAAGACTTCCCGCTCAGTCGCCATCCGACCTTGCGGTCGCGGGGCCCTCCTGTGATGGAGTCCTGGGCCAGTGGGTGTCGTCCGTCACAACCGGAATGGGGCTGGTGGGGCCCTCCTGGGCAGCTCGCCTGCTGCCTGACTTCTCCGCCCTGCTGCCCTTGCCCTCCTTCGCGGAAGCTCTGTGGCCCTTGCCTCCCTTGGATGATGTGGCAGGTGACGGGGCAAGGCTACTGTCCTTGGTGGCAGCTGTCTCAGTCTTGTCGCGCCGGGCCTTTTTTTTTTTTTCCTCTTCCCAGGGGTTGGGCTGGCTGTCCCCTTGCTGCTGGCCGATGTTCCTGCCCTAGGAGCTGGTGGACTCCAATAGCCCTGCACTATGGTGACAGTAGATGCAGGGCTGGTGGTGGCTGAGGTGCTTTTTTTACTCTTACCAGATGGAGGGGGTGGGTCAGTGATTGGAACGAGCTCAAGGTTGGAAAGGAAAATGACTTGGGAAGGACAGGGACGGGTAGGTGTAGTGGGTATGGGAGTGGAGGAAGAGGATGTGGTTGTAGGAGAGTCAAGTGTGCTGTCTTTGGGTGCAGGTGCTTGTGACGGAGGCTGTCGTGAGGTGGATGGCTGTTGGGTGGGTGGCTGCCTGCGTTTGTGTGCTTTGGAAGAGGGGGTGACAGACACACTGGGAGAGGACACAGGGGACGTGTAAATGGCAGTGGGGGTGGTGACTGCACGTGTGCGGACTGTAATGGAGGGTGTGCTGGTGATGGAAGTACTGGCTGATGGTGGTGTGCATGCAGGTGTGAGTGGAGACGTCACAGGGAGGGAGGAGGGAGATGAGGAGGTGGGGGACACAGAGGTGGTAGTGACTGTTGGCATGTCTGCACCTGGATGTTGCTTGGGTGAATGCTTGTGTGATCTGTGGTGCTTATGTCTGGATGAGCTGCCATTGGGTGTAGAGGTGTGTGCAGGCTGGTCTGATGGTGTGGATGGGATAGGCAGAGGAACAGGAGACTGGGACTGGGTGGAGGGAGTCAGAAGAGGGAGGCAGGAGACAGGGACAATGGCTGCCGTCAGTGCTGAGACCAGAGCGTTGAACGATCGCTGATGGGCAGCCTGACCCGAATGAATGCCCTCCAGGTATGCATTGCTCCGATGCACCTCCCTTTCTACACCCTGGATGGCATTCAAAAGGGTAGACTGCCCAACAATGAGTGTCCTGAGGAGGTCAATGACCTCCTCACTGAGGGCAGCAGGGGTAACTGGGGCAGGGCCTGAGGTGCCTGGGCGAAGGAGATGCCCGCCTTCCTGGGCGAGTGGGCACGGAGCGAAGGCTGTGGGGCTGCTGGGAGGGCGGGGCTGCTTCGCTGGGTGGCGGCTGTACCTGTTGTGGCGGTGGGCACGGATGTTGCCGCCACCGCTAGGGAGCTCCCTTCCGAGGACGTGTCGGTGTCGCCGACGTCTCCACGGGTCCCCGTTGTGGAGCTCCACTCGCCCTCCGTCTCACTGGTGTACTCGGAGTCTGTTGTATGGCCCTCCGGGGCCATGTGAGATGCAGCTCCCTCGTGCGCTGATGCCACTTCTCCTCCGCCTGATGATGCTAATGCACACATGAACAGGAAGACAAAGAAAATGGGGGGGGGAGAAATGAAGACAGGTTGAGTGCATGCATTGGCAACACCGTTGTCGGAGAGGACAGACACAGAAGCCCCCTGAACTAGGCCACGCAATCGGGGTACACTACTCAGTTATTGTGACTAGGCCTACAGGTCTGTGGATGACAAATGCACACATGGGTGAGGCCGGACCATGGATAGCTGTACTTGGCACCCTACAGAGGTGGGGTGCGGGGGCACAGGGCCGTGTCTAACGGAGGGGCCTAGCCTACAGAATGCGCCCTGGCCTGGAGATAGCCACAGCCCTCCTCCCCCACCCAGACACCTTCACTGCGCGCAAAGATAGCAGAATGTGCTGATACTCACCCCCTTGTGTCTGCTGTGATGTCCTCACGCGCCCATCCAAATCGGGGTAGGCCACCGCCAGGATCCGGGACATCAGGGGGGTCAATTGGTGGCTGGCACCCCTCCTACGTTGGGAGGCCATACCCAACAGAGACTCGGCGGTCTTTCTGGTCCCGCGGCGGATGTCCTCCCACCTCTTTCGGCAGTGGGTGCCCCGTCTGTTGTGGACCCCCAGGGCCCAGACGTCCTTGGCGATGGCACGCCAAATGTCGATCTTCTGATGGGCGCTGACCTATGTGACATGTACAGGGTGGTAAAGGAAATCGCATCAGTTTTCTGCCTGGTCAATGTGAGTGGCCCCCCCTCCCCAACCTTGCCATGTGGCACATGCTCTCATCTTTCGTGCGTTGCACTCCTCATTCGCTCCCTTCCCCTCCCCACCATCTTACATACACCCCACTGAACACAGGCATAGCCCATTCAACTTGCACCCTGTGTACTAACCTGTTGGTCTGGAGGACCGTAGAGTAGCGCATACTGGGGGAGGACCCCATCAACAAGTCCCTCCAATTCTTCGGAAGTGAAGGCAGGGGCCCTTTCCCCAGTCGCAGCAGCCATTGTATCTCCCAGACCGAGGTCACAGCAGCACTTGCAGTATAGGTCCTCTCCTGTGGATGATCAGGTCTCGAGTGATTAATCAGATAGAAAATGGCGGTCACGCCCGCGGCGGTGCGTACCGTGGCGGTGCGTACCGCGACCGCCGGCGCACATTGTCATTGGCTCCTGAGACCCATAGGGTTCAATGTTAACCAATGCTGCTTTGCTCCGCAGTCTTCGACCGCCTACCGCCACGGTGTGCCACGCCAGCGCAGTGACCTCACATCCAACTGTCACACTTCACAGGTCAGGCAGCCGCCATTTCAAGGGCCCACATGGCATGATTTCTACTGCGTCACACACAGGCCTAGGCCTTGCATTGCCACTCATACAAGCCTTTCAATGCATAGCAATTTGTGTACTGTGCAAGCTGTGTGAACGAACCTGTGGGTTGCTTGACTCTGTGCTCCATGTTGTCCTTCCTAGGCACCGTCCACTGGGACTTGCGAGGAGAAGGATGAATCCTCCCGTGTACCGACCGCTGGTGGACCTGTCGACAATGGAAGAACGACATATCATACTTACATACAGGCTTGACAGAGCAACTATACATGAACTATGTGCCCAGCTGGAGCCAGACCTGGGGGGTTATTCTAACTTTGGAGGAGGTGTTAATCCGTCCCAAAAGTGACGGAAAAGTGACGGATTTACCACCAGCCGTATTACGAGTCCATTATATCCTATGGAACTCATAATACGGCTGGTGGTATATCCGTCACTTTACCGTCACTTTTGGGACGGATTAACACTCCTCCAAAGTTAGAATAACCCCCCTGATGTCCCCCATCCGCCAACCCACAGGGATTCCCCCTCTGGTGCAGGTTCTGTCAGTACTCCATTTTTTGGCAAGTGGGTCTTTTCAGACAACAGTGGCCATATCATCTGGTATGTCTCAGCATATGTTTTCTAAGGTTTTGTCCAGAGTGTTGTCTGCCCTGATGAAATACATGCGGAGCTACATTATTTTCCCTGAGGTGGGCGAATTGGCTACAGTGAAGGGTGATTTCTATGCCCTTGGACATATCCCCAACATCATTGGTGCCATTGATGGGACCCATGTGGCTTTGGTTCCCCCCAAAGAAAGTGAGCAGGTGTACAGAAACAGAAAAAGTTATCATTCGATGAATGTCCAGGTGGTCTGTTTGGCTGACCAGTACATCTCCCATGTAAATGCCAAGTTCCCTGGGTCAGTGCATGACGCGTATGTCATGCGAAATAGCAGCATCCCTTATGTGATGGAACAGCTACAGAGACACCGTGTGTGGCTAATTGGTGACTCTGGTTACCCCAACCTGTCGTGGCTACTGACCCCAGTGAGGAATCCCCGGACCAGGGCAGAGGAACGGTACAATGAGGCCCATGTGCGAACTAGGAGGATCATAGAAAGGACCTTCGGGGTCCTGAAGGCCAGGTTTAGGTGCCATCATCGTGGCCTGCTGAATGCTTCACAATCTTGCTTTGCGACGCCAGGTGCCTTTTCTGCAGGAGGATGGTCCAGATGGTGGTGTTGTAGCAGCTGTAGAGCCTGTGGAGAGTGAAGAGGAGGAAGACGACGGGGACGACACGGACAACAGGGATACAGTCATACAACAATATTTTCAGTAGCACACAGGTAAGAATCAGCCACGCCATTTTACATTTACTTAAGGCCTCATGCGTCTCCACTGTCTGTGTTTCCCCCCAGTTCCTGTTAACTGATTTGTGACTTTCCCTTCCCTTTTCAGAGCTGTATGACCCACTGCCTGACTTCAGCTTTGTTTGCCCATGGATTAAAGCTTATTGAAATTGGTATGTTGTCATCACAAAGTAACTGGACATTATTGCACCGTTATGTGTAATACATTTGTTAAGAATACAAGCAGACTCCTGTTATTTTAAGTGCAATAAGTGATTTATTTTAAGTGCTACATATAGGTACATGATTGGGAAACGGTGATGGGTGGGGGTGGAGTAATGTCCATGGCAGAGTCCAGTTCTCAGTCGCACAGGTGCATTGTCCATATGCCTGGGGAAGGATGGAGCAGGGGCAGTTCAAGGTTGGACAGGGTGACAATGTGGGACAGTGGGATGACATCAGGGGGTATCTTAGGCTGGCGGGGGTCTTGCAATCCTACTCTGTCTTCTTGTGAGATCTCAGGTTCCGCTTGCGGGGTGGTTCTTCTTCTGCAGGAGGTGGGGTTCTGGTGGCCTGTCGTTGTGTGGGGGCCTCCTGTCCACTAGCGCCGGCGGAGGTGGTAGGCTGTTCCTGGCCTGGGCTAGTGACAGGGGCCCTTTGGGGTGCCACATGGTCCCGCAATGTGGTGACGAGCTGGGTAAGGGCCACGACGATGGTCCCCATTGCGGAACCGATGTTCCTCAGTTCCTCCCTGAACCCCATGTACCATTCTGCCTGCAGTTCCTGGATCTCCTGGAACCGGGCCAGTACCGTCGCCATCGTCTCCTGGGAGCGGTGGTTTGCTCCCATGATGGAGGAGAGGGCCTCTTGGAGAGTCGGTTCCCCGGGCCTGTCCCCCCCCTGTCGCACAGCAGCCCTCCCAGTTCCCCTGTGTTCCTGGGCCTCTGTCCCCTGGACGGTATGCCCACTACCACTGCCCCCAGGTCCCTGTTGTTGTTGGGGTGGTGGGTCAACCTGGGTGCCCTGTAGTGGTGGACACACCGCTGATTTATGTGTCCTGGAGAGAGAGGCATGGGCCCGCTGGGTGGGAGCTGTGCTGGTGTTCCCAGAGGGGGTTGGGTCTGATGTAGCCTGTGGCTGTCTGTGGGGAACCGACTGTCCAGAGGTCCCCGATGGGCCGGGCTGGTCATCTGGCTCCAGGGAGACAGAGCTGCTGTCATCGCTGGGGGCCTCTTCTGGGGGTGGGATGGACATCTCTGGACCCTCCGTGGCGGTGTGGTGGCGTTCGGGTCCTGCAGGGGTATAAAGGTATGGTTATTGCTTCTGTGTGTGGCATTTCGTGTGATGGGTGGGTGTCCATGTACCCAAGTGCAGGCATTTCCTTGTGGGGGCTTTTGTGAGGGTGGCTTGTGGGGGTGATGTGTGTGTGCAGTGGGCATGCTTTGGTGATGGGTGTCCATGCTTTGTGGTCGCATGCAGGGCTTGGTGTAGGGATGGGTGGGTTGTGATGGTGAGCCTTTTGCTAGGTGTTGGTGTGATGGGGGTGGGGTGAGGGTGGGGGTATGATTTGGCATGCAGGTGGGGTGGGGGTGGGAAGCAGTAGTGAAGATTTGACTTACCAGAGTCCATTCCTCCGCCTACCCCAGCGAGGCCCTCAGGATGCAGGATTTGCAAGACTTCCTCCTCCCATGCGGTAAATTCGGGGGGAGTAGGTGGGGGTCCGCCGCCAGTCTTCTGCACCGCAATGTTGTGCCTTGATACCATGGATTGCACCTTCCCCCGTAGGTCGTTCCATCTCTTCCTGATGTCCTCCCGATTGCGTGGATGCTGTCCCACCGCGTTAACCCTGTCCACTATCCTTTGCCATAGCTCCATCTTCCTGGCAATTGTGGTGTGCTGCACCTGTGCCCCGAAGAGCTGGGGCTCTACACAGACTATTTCCTCCACCATGACCCTGAGTTCGGCGTCACTGAACCTGGGGTGTCTTTGGGGTGCCATGGGGTGGTGTGGTTGAGGTGTGGGGTGGCGTTTGTGGTGATGAGTGTAGTGCGTGTGGTGGTGTGTGGTGTTTGGTGCGTGGATTCTGTGTGGGTGATGGTGTTGTGTGCCTCTGTGTTGTGGGATTGTCTATTCTGTGCTCTCTCTCTAGCCTTCGTCAATAATTTTGGGTCGTTGGGGCTTGTGGGTGATGTGGGTGGGTGTTTTATATTGTGTTGGGTGTGTGGGAGTGGTGTTAGTATGTGTATCAGGTGTGTGTATTTCAAACTGACCAATGTGGCTGAGTTTTCTATGTGTGTGTGTATTTTGACCGCGGCGGTGTGTACCGCCAATGGAATACCGCGTTTGAAAGACCGCCGCGTGGATTTGTGGGTCGGAATGGTATGGGCGTATTTCTGTTGGCGTGACGGTGGAGGTTTGTTCATCGCCATTTTTGCGCTGACCTTTGGTGTGGCGGACTTTTGTGGATGTCGGGTTTTTGGCGGTTTGCCAGTTGCGGGTCAGAATGACCGTGGCGGTTTACCGCGGCCGCGGCGGTGTTATGGCGGTCTTCTGACCGGCGGTAAGCGCCTTTTACCGCCGAGGTCAGAATGACCCCCTTAGTCTTGTTTAGTTAGATAAAATATTTACTATTTTTCTAAACCTGTGTTGTGTCCTTTTGTAGTGGCCCACTGTATTACTGTGTGTGTTTGTACAAATACTTAACACATTCTCTCTGGGTTAAGGCTGCCTGCTTGTGCCAAACTACCAAGGGGGTGGGCGGGGGTTAACTGAGTGTTATTCTCCTTTACCCTGACTAGAGTGAGGGTCCTTGCTTGGACAGGGGTAACCTGACTGCCAACCAAATACCCCATTTCTAACACTCCCCCACATAAACTTGCAGGTGAGGATGAGCTCAACCTCTCCCTTTTTGTGTTCTCTAAGGGCCATATTTATGACCTCAGTTCTGTCGCAGTCGCACCCCTGAATGTGGTGCATGTACAATGCAACTCAAAAATGAGATTTATAAAGCCATGCAGGGCCACCTTGCATGGTCCTGAGTGACTTGATAAATCTTGGCTAAGGCTAAGCAGCACAAATTTCTGTGTTGCCTTACTCTGCCCCTGGGAGTCATTCCATGGGTGTTGAGTGAGTGTTCCCACACATCCTCCATGGACTTTGATGCATTACCAGAAGTGGTAGACCTGGGAATGCAGCAAAAACCTACAACTCCCTAGGTGAGCTGTAACTATGAGAAAAAACAATATATTTCCTTGTTTTCTTCCTCTTTCTATGTGTGCTGCATTGTGCAGCACACACAGTAAGAGAAAAAAGTCTTAGCAGATTGCTTTTGTGCAGGGTGGTGCTCCTTGCTACACAAAAACAATTCTACATGCAAGAAGGCACCCAAGCACCATGATGCAACTGTGCCAGCACTGGCGCTAGGCAGCCCATTGTATGCTAGCACTGGGGAAAAGACAGGAGTGCACTGTACTGGGAGAAAAGTACCACATTCCTGCCCTTTTCCTGGAAAGGTGACTTGCTTCACTGCACCACTTGGCCATAAATATGGCCCTAAATCCTTTTTCAGGACTTGGGGATTGAGTTCTCGAGCCCTGTACAGGCATCTACAACATTTGTTGTGGATATAGATAGGTCTATCAGATGGTATAACAATATTGTGGTCAGTCACTCACAGAGTTTGTGCAACACAGATATTTCTCTGGATCCATAGTATTGAAGTGGCTGATGAGGGAAAAGCTACTTCAGTCAATCACAATCCAGTGAGTTGTAATTTTGAGACAGTGGAGGTAACCCAGTAGTAGATATCTCTAACTCTTAACCCCTTCATGCCCACAAGAGCACCTTTTTAAATGTTAATTTCTCAAACTCTAGTAAATGAAATAACACCAAATAAAAAACAATTACACTTTCAGAGTAAAGTAGTAACTTTGTGCCACATTGAGGCCCATATTTATACTTTTTTAGCGCCGCATTTGCGCCACTTTATGACGCAAAAACGGCGCAAACGTACAAAATACAATAGTATTTTGCAAGTTTGCGCCATTTTTGCGTAAAAAAAAGACACAAATGCGGCGCTAAAAAAGTATAAATATGGGCCTTAGTGTCACTCTGTTTCACTGTTCTTTTCTGTATTGGGGAGCAAACTTTCCTATGGGAATTAAAATAGGAATTTGTACTGTTGGGCCACAATCCCTATTAGTTACAGATTGACAGTTCAGTGTAAAACTTTCCATGAAGGAGTTAAAGTGGGTGATTTTTTATTAAAGCGTTGTGCGGTGTCATCAAATCATGCAAAGTTATTAAGAAAGCAAATAATGTCCTATGGAAATTCTGAATTAACTATAGCTACCTTGGCACTATCGCAGGGTCACCCCCAAACCTATTGCCTTTTTCCTACACTTTTTGCTGAGGTCATTTTCGCTGGCCTTACGACTCTGGGGCCCATATTTAAGAAAAATGATGCACAACTGCGCTAGCACAGTTATGTGTCAAATTTTTTCAGTGAGCTAACTTCATTCCCTAGCGCCATCTTTGTGCCATATTTAAAAAATTACGCACAATGGAGCTAAGGAATAGTTAGCGCCCCCCAAAATTCTGCTAACCACTGCGACATGCCGTAAGAAGAAATTGCGTTAATGCTGCAAAATCGGCGGTAGACCATTTTGCTGCATGTTTTTTGACACAAAACAGGTTAGTGCCATTTTTAACTGAATTAGCGTAAATAAAATGCATGAGCAAGAAGATAACATTTGGGAAGACGTGATGGAGAATGGGGGCCAGGAGAGACCCCAGGGAGATCCCAGTCAGCCACGTACCAGCCAGGAGGGTCCAGCATAAGTCCCAGGAGAAGGAAAAGAGGAAGTGTCTATTTAGTGAGGAGGAGCATGACATCTTGGTCAGAGACAGAGTACCAATACCAGCTCTTCGTCACCTCCAACTTGCCAATGGGTAGAAGAGAGGCCATATGGCAGACAACAGTAGACAAAGTCAACAGCATGGCAGAGATGTGGAGGACTGTCACTGATTGCAAGAAGCACTGGCATGATTACACACACAGAACTAAGGAGAAACTGACCAGGAAATGAAAGGCAGCACTGCAGTCTGGAGGTGAAAGTCTCACCCTGGAGGAGGACCTGGATGGGCTGGAGGAGATAGTGGCAGCAGTCATCCTGGAGGAGCTGGTCACTGAAATTGCAGGACAGCACAGACTACCAAGAACTACCACAAATGCAGGGCAAGTTAAAGGGGGTTCTATCTGGAATCTCACCAATGGCAGAAGGGGAAGGCACATATGACACACTCAATGCACGCTGAAGGGTTGCATCGGGACACAAAGGCCCTGAATAAAAATGCCCCATCGCCACCCAAGCCACACTTGAAGTAATGCTCAGATGTCACAATGCACTCCGACATATACTCAATGTGGTCATAAGCCACTTACTGTGGTTTTACACCACCTTGAAAATATGCAGCACATTGCCTAGAAGGGACGTGCAATTAGTGTGGCTGTTTCTGTGCCACAACAACACCCATTGCATATTGTTTTTGCTCCAGATCCAACACAACATGTTCATCAGAGACTGTGACTGAAGTCAACACCTCCCCAGAAGTGGTGTCAGGATGGTGCAACAAGGCAAAATGCATTCCTTCCTCCTTGTGTCATTGCCCTTCTCATGGGTGCTGCATCTTGCAGTACACATAGAAATGCCACCTTGCCAAAATAGCTTGTTCACGTGCAGGAAGTGACACCTCCCTGCATATAAACAAGGTGCGTCCCTGCATTTCAAAAGTGGCGCAGCACTGTGCAACTTATTTTGCTGCTGCACTGAGCTGTGCCACTTGAGAAAAAATCAGGGCCTAAGTGTTGAACTTCTGGAATGCAAACCACACAGGGTGGACCGAGAACAACTCTGCACACCTCCATGCACCATTTGGGAATGGACTCAAAAGTGAACTCAAACAACAAATAGGGCATGTCTAAGACCTTCATTTATGCTGCTGTACAAGTAGCTTCCATCTCACCATGTAACAAGGTTGTCTGTGTTATGTGAATGGTTGGTGTTCTGCATAATGGGACATCTGCATGCGCAAGAACTGGCACAAGTGGCATCAAAGTTGCATTATCTGCACAATGTTACTAGTCCGTAATGCAACTGTGCCATCATACAAATAGTTGCCCATTTGGTTCCAAGCTGCACATTCCCCTTGTGCCACATCAACAAAGTCTCAAAATGCATGCATTGATCCACATTCTACATCCTTACCCCAACATATGCATGTGGCAGATATGCTGTATGCAAGGAAATGTCCCAAATCAAAGGAGGGGCAAACTAATGGGACAGACAATCCCTAAAGGTTGCGCTGTCCCATCCAATTAGCACACGTGTGGGGCCTGCTAAAGGCAGATGACAATATAGCACAAGCAGTGTAAGCAATCGACCTATCTGTACTTTGCTGCACTAGTGCCATCATTCATGGTGCCACTGCATTATAGAACGAAAGGAGTGACAGCAAACATTACACTACTGTGGGAATGTCCACCATGGTAAATAGGAAGGTAAATAAAGTGCCACCATGGTGTCAGCGGCAGGGGCAAAGAACCTGCAAGGAAGTTGGTGGTGTGGGATCAAAGCAGAAAGGTTGCCCCATGTGTGATGCACAATGCAACACATAATTTACAACTACAACCGGGGGTCTGTAACATGTCACCGAGCCTCCAGAAACAAGTAAATGATGTGCCATGTCAAGAGCCACCACAGTCAAAGTTTGACATTTCACTATCTCATTGCAGAGGATGATGCTTTACCTGCAGCCGACATACCTGTCCTGGATTTTACAGATGATATGGATGACCAGCTGTCGACCATCAATGGAGAGACTCTTCAGGATCTTCTATGATCCCTCAAGACACTACCTCCAGTCACAGGGAGGACACACAGCATTGAGGCGTCTCCACATGAACCATCCAGCTATCAACACAGAGCACCAACCAGTCCTGACACAGCCCTGGACTTCGAGGACCCAGGCATGACCTTTCAGAGGACAGTGGTAGGAGTCCAGCAGGGGCTGGCCAAGCAGGTGTGGGTGGAAATGGAGACAATGGCAGGCAGCCTAGAGGGAGTGCAGAGGTGCCTCAGTCCAAATAAGGACAACTCAGCTACCATCAAAGGCACCCGTTACGTGGAACCCAGCAGTCCCTGGCTGACATAGCTGCTGTCATGAGGCAGAGCCTTCAACAACTGGCCTCCCAAATTGGCAGCAGCATGATGGACAACAGGCTGGGGGCTATACAGAATACCCTGGAGTCCATACAGTGAGAAGAGGCCTCCCTCAGGGAAAACATGGCTGCCTATCACTGTGATGATGCTGCGGTGTTGAGAAATCAGCAGTTCCTCCTTGCTGCAGTGATGCCTTTTTTGTTCCCACAAATGGCAGCTGCTGGGACCTTTGACTCCACATCTATATCCCCTGATGTGTGTGCCCCCCTCAACCTCAACAACAGCACCACTCATGGCACAGCAGGCACCACACACAGAAGACATGGAAGGAACAACATGGAAAACCACCCGGTAGCACCAGTCTGTGCCAAATGGAGAGTAGCTCCTCAGTTCTGTGCTAAAGATCATGCCAGTGTTATGACAGCTGTCAAAATACCCTCTTCACTTAACCACTGTTGACTTGTCTGTTGTGTACTGTCATTGTCTCATTTCCTATCTATTGTCAATTTGGACACCTCCTCACTAATGCACACTTCTCCTACCTATGTCTCATGACATGTCCCTCACATTTGGGCTCTGAATGTACAACAGATGGCTCAGGATCTCTCATGGAGTCTGTGAACTAGACATTGTATTGCATTGGAAAATACACCTGCACCAGTAAATAAATCTCCTTCTTTACTTTTATCATGTCAACGTATACTGTGATCCATCAACTCAGCTAAATGTATGCATTGTGTGAAGCTATGTCAGTGAGAACATAACCTCATTCCATGTGTGCCTTGCTGTCAGACACAAAACCGCGCACTAGGATTCTAACACGAAGAAGGTGGCAGATGGTGTTGTGGGCAACAACCAACCTATAGAGCCTTAAATACATGCATTGAACAGATATCCATGTAAGTTGACATATGGCATGTGTGGGTCAGGACCAAGTGTCTGGACATTTTCTCAGATGAGAGCACCAGTACAACAAATATGCGTGGTTCAGAAGAGACAAATGTAATCAGTAATGGGCAGCTCTCAGTGTGCCAGGGTGCAGACCCTAAAATGGCTGGTGTTATATGTTCCACACTTTCCACCAATAATTCTGACAGACCTCAGTGATGACAGTTGAACTTCCATACTTACCTGTCAAAGATTCCATATACATATACAATGTGAATGGCTAGAATTATGGATGACAAATGTTTTGAGTAGCTGATGTCATTTTGCAGCCAATCTGACAGCTCCTTGGTCATAGGGGGTGCACATGTGCATTCATGGAAATAAAAACAGAAAGCATACCCTAAGGCATGCCTCCTACTTGGCCAGTGCACAGATGAGAACACACAGACACTCAATCAATATGGAGACATAATTGTCTAATAGTAACATGATTTATTAAAACATTAAGAAGATCATATCAAAACCTAACCTAGACACTACCGTACACTAAACTAACCTAAACTAATTTATCTTAACTTACTCCTACAGCTATCAATCTCATTCTAAACTTATCTTGAACATGTAACACAACACTCTAAACATTGTCCCCTCACCCTCCTTAAGAGACAAGGTATCAGTAGAACAACATAAACTAAGGCTACACATGTACTAACTTAAACTATAGCCTAAACAAATATACATTTTAGTACGTTTTTTTATTTTTTATTTTTTATATTTTTTATAAACATCGAAATCCCAAAATAGCCCCCACCGAACCCTCTCAAAATAAAATATTTTACTAAAAGCCACCCCCAACTATTCTTACACTAACCTACACCTAACCTAAACTATTTAACTAACCTAACACTATCCGCCTGAAACCAACTAAAAAAAGGTAACATTAGTTAAAGGGAGATTGGAAAGAAATGGAAGGCTGTGCCACAAATAGTTTACGTCCTCGTACATTTCTCTTGCAGTACTTAAGCAATTTGTAATTCCTAGCATTGTCTTTTCCTAATTTGTCCAATCTTACCATCATGGCTGCCATGTCTTGTCTAATGTCCGCCTCAAAGGTTGAGGTTGTGGCTGGAGCAGGTGGCTATTGGGGTGCCCGACTGTGGATAGGTGCAGTAGATGTGGCGAGGGCAGGACCAGCAGAGACCCCTCTGACCCCAGCTCTTTTCAATGTTGTGGCCTGCACAGTTGCGGGCTGCAGCGGAGGTCCCCCATGAGAAAAGGCAAGCAAAGCCCGAGTGGATTTCTTCTCCGATCTTTCTTTACCATCCATTGACATATGACAGATGACACATTCTGTCCACCACACATTCCACAACACTGACAAACTCTAAATCTATACTAAATTCTTACCAGCCATCTACGGTATAATGTACAGGTCACTGGGGTAATGGCTAGCCATTGTTGACCATCAGGATCCAGAGGTAAATGGACTATTGCATCCATGTGCAACATTTGTGTCATCGTACTAGTGAGGATCAAGTGGCCCAACAAGTCCCAAATCCTTGTGCCATAATCAATAAGTGGCCCATTGAATGTAATCCACCACCTTGACACCCCTGGTGTTACATCAAGCCTTGGCCAGGCATCATGGATGCAAGGTGGGGGACATCTGATAGGGGGACTGGAAACTTCCCATCTGCAATTCTAATGTTTACCAAAGCATCATTCATGTGTCCTTGAGTTAACATCTGTTCAGAGCAAGCATTACAAGGGTGCACACCATGGGGCTCCATGTAGTGGCCATGTAGTTTTCCCGAAGCCTAAAGAGTATATCTGTGTTGTCCACAGATTTTAGATCTATTGCCCCTACCCTGTGCTATGGTGTGCAAATGGTGTAATGCGGTACAAACATGGTGGCTATATGGGTGCCCTAAGTGGCATAGGAGGATTGGCAGCGCACTGGGTACAGCTACAGTATTCCTATTTATTGAACTACATTTAGACATACATGTCAGGCATCTTCTAAGTACCAAGTACACACTCAGCATTCACATTCTATGCACATATGATGTGACCAATTTCACTTACAAATATCATGATGGGTAGCTCATGTTGTTAATTCTGTACACATCTAGCTTGCTACAATCTGTAGACATGTCCCACATCAATGTGGAGCAGAGCTGTATTCTCATTGTGTACTCAATTGGCTGTTGGCCAGCACAATACGTCTCCTTGCACAACCGCTGCCTCACTTAAGAGCTGAAGAGTAGTGAGGCACTGGTGGTGCAAGTGTCTCTTACATAAGCCTCTAGAAACCTCAACACATGTACATCATGTGTACCATTTCCTCAGTAACTGAAAGGTATGTGTGGCACACAGTGCTGTAAAAAGTGTTGTGACAAATATGTTGGCAACAGGCATGCTGTTCAGGTAAACAGCACCTCAGACACATATCTTGATTGACATCAATGTATATGTGGGCATTCTTTCCTTTTCCTGACACCCACAATTCCATAGCACCAGATGTTGGCACTTGTGCAATAATCAACTCATTCTCCATCCTCAACATAGTATCAGACATGATGCCCATATCCTAACTCAGATGAGAATATCTCATTGTCACACAATGCATTTCATCATTACATTGCACACATCATACCCTCTCACACAAAACCCTGGAATGACACATGTGACACATAAGGTGACACTGGCTGCACTGGGATCTTCAACTTGGGCTACTTCTCCATTGGTGTAGGGTGGAGGCCTACCTGCAATACATGACAGGAAAACATAGCTTACTGATTTTTGGGATATTTCTGTGCATGAACAACGGTTTCACAGCTTAGTGGAAGGTCAGAACAACTGCCATACATTAAAGATCTGTCTGTGAGACAAAGGGCCAGATAATGGAGGTCTTGGCACCACCAAATCATCACTTTCCATGATGCTCCTGTGGTGTATTTCACTGTACCATACATACATGAATTTGTAATGCAGCTGTTTTGTTGTGTTACACCTCCATGTCCATATGGGGCAGCATGACACCGTATTCCACATCAGATGGGCATGCAATGATTGTGCAATGACCATTCCCTGTAACACCCACTGCTTTTGACCCTGCCCCAGATGTTGAAGACATCTTACTCATTATCAGAACAAAAAGGCTAACAATTGCCCTCAGGTGGTGTGAGGAATGCATTAATTAATCCTTGTTTCTTGTTTCATTTGAAGGCACACACACTAGAGCTAAAATGCCATGGCAGTTTCCTTATGTTCTCTCCCTTCCTGCACATTAACTGAATAACATTACGGATGTCTTGCCACAACTATGTGGGCAGCCATTGCCACCATAGTGGAACATTCATGTCCAGTAAGGGATACCAACCTGCACATATATACTCCCCTTAACACAGACTTAGTTGCACTGTGGCAATCAGGGGGGGGCTAGCGGGAAAGGGAGACCTCAGATGAGGTTTCCTGCTAACCCATGAATCTCCAGGACAATGAAGGGGCCCAGCGGGAATGGGGGATCTCCGTCAAGGTTACCATCCTGCAAGACATCTCAAGACATTGATGGGGGACCGGTGTGAACAGGGGGCCTCCGATGAGACTTCCCTCCCATCTGTGAGCCTTTTTCCAGCCAGATGCTACGCCCGCACCTGAAGTGGCGTGTGAGCCTTTTTCTCTAGCCCTCCAGGGCTACAGCGGTGAATGCACCAAAGGTGGTGCCTAGCTGTGCCCCATGGTTGCAGGCAGTTCCTCCTAGTGTCCCAGCAGGTCACAGGTCAGCAGAACAGCAGCAATCCAAGGCAGTTCCTGGTGTGTCCCTCCATCAGCATCCTGTGTCCAGGTCAGTAGTCCATTATTGTCTCAAAGTGTCTCTCTTACCATGGGGAAAACCACTTGTACTTATACTCAGTTTTGCACAACTTGTACAAAGAGGGGGAGAAGAGGTTCCAACCAGTTCCATCTGTTTCTTGAAGTGCTCCCTCTCTCCTCCAGCACACTCTAGTCATCAGTTGGGGGTAAACAAGCCTTTTGTGTGTGGCCAAGACACAGCCTTTACACATGCAGGTGTGTCCCACCTCCACTTCTCTCAGCCCAGGAAGATTATTCAATATGCAGATGTACCTCTGTAACACCTCTGCCGCCCCTGTGTACAGGCTGTCTGAAAAGCCTAGCTGTCACTCTGCCTTAGACGTGGATTGGAGTCAAGCTGCAATACACCAGAGTCATAAGCACAGAGAAATGCTCACTTTCTAGAAGTGGCATTTCTATAATAGTAATAAAAAATCCATCTATACCAGTAAGCAGTATTTATCACTACCATTACAGCCATTAAAAAAACATGTCTACGCTAACCCTCATAGATCAGACAATACTTCCTAGACATAAGGAAGGGCATTTCCAATGCAATCCTATTAGCAAGGCAACACTCACAGCAGTGAGAAACCAAATGGGATGTTTGTCACTACCAGGACATGCCACACAGCCAGGCACATTTCCTGTCTTCTACATACATAGCACCCTTCTGATAAGGTTAGCTTGGGCCCATCTTAGGGGTGGCTTACATGTCGTAAAAGGGGACTTCCAGGCCAGGGAAGTAAATTTAGATGCCAGGTCCCTGTAGCACAAAACTGTGCATACAGGCACTGCGCTAGCAGGCCTGAGACAGGTTTGAAGGGCTACTTCTGTGGGTAGCACAAGCAGTGCTGCAGGCCCACTAGGAGCATATAATTTACAGGCCCTGGGTACAGAGATACCACTATACAAGAGACTTGCAGGTCATATAAATGTGCCAGTTAGGTGTAAGTCAATCGTACCAACTTTAGAAGGGAGAGCACCTTCACTTTTGCATTGATCACCAGGGATAAAGTGCTCAAAGTCCTAAAGCCAACAACAAGAGGTCAAACAAAATGGAATAAAGGAAGCAAAACGTTTAGGAATGACCCTGCAAAAAGGGCCAAGTCCAACAATGCACCACCAAATAAATATCTGGGTGGAACGTAGGCAACATTTGTCACACTCCCTATGTACATTCTAACACACTTGTCACACCAATCTGCTGTCTTGACACATGCCTGAAGTTAATCCGAATATACATGTGAAGACTGATGTATGGGTGTTTGGCCTAGGTAGGAAATGCATTTGTAATTACCTACAATGGTTGACATGTGTCAGCAAAGTAACCTAGTACAGTCTGTATGATACCATCACACACCACATGCCTGACAAAGAAAAATCTACCTACAGTGATGAATTTCCATAAAATGTCTAGATCTCCAACATGCCAATCAGGTGTGGGAGATACAAGTATATCTAGAAATGTCCAAACATGTCACAGATTCATCCTAAATTGTATGGGTGAAGAAGGAGACAAATATGTTGCATGGGGCAAATCAAAAATCCAGCGCTTAGATGATTTCACAGACTAACAATATACACTCATGGTGACAGTGCTATAGGTTGTGGAGGGCAGATTTGAGTGCATACCCATGTACATTAAAGGATGTGGAAGGACAGCTGAGAGAATCAAACAGATACTTCGAGATACAACATGGGGAGGTCACTTGAAGACTGCACAAGTGCTGTGGCAGGTGTACAGTCATGTGTGTGTGGAAGTCATGTAATCTCGCAATGCCTTGAAGTGGGAGTGAAACTATTATGTAGCCAGTAGTAGAAGAAGTGTGCATCTTCAAATTACACTAGTCACATGTGGCATTCTGTCCACGTATGACCGGACAATGTTGCAGTAGAAGATGTATACAAAGTATAAATAGCCTAAAGAATGCCAGCAATGTAGGACCAAATCTATTCCAAACAAGATATGCCGTAAATGTTGGAGAAGGTACACACATAGACCAATACTGACTGTGCAACACAATGGCACCATGTGATCACCCGCCATAAGTTCACAGAGGATGCCTGGGTCTGTACATAACCCACTCATTTTTGCTACAACAACAATATTGCAGTTGCCCATCACATGCTATTCTGACAGAAGGCAGTGACAGATTATGGCCCTCATTCTGACCTTGGCGGGCGGCGGAGGCCGCCCGCCAAAGTCCCGCCGTCAGGTTACCGTTCCGCGGTCGAAAGACCGCGGCGGTAATTCTGACATTCCCGCTGGGCTGGCGGGCGGCCGCCTTCAGGCCGCCCGCCAGCCCAGCGGGAAAGAGGCTTCCACGAGCTTCGGAATCGAGCCGGCTGAGTGGAAGCTGTGCGACGGGTGCAGTTGCACCCGTCGCGTATTTCACTGTCTGCCAAGCAGACAGTGAAATACTTGTAGGGGCCCTCTTACGGGGGCCCCTGCAATGCCCATGCCAGTGGCATGGACACTGCAGGGGCCCCCAGGGGCCCCGCGACCCCCCCTACCGCCATCCGGTTCCCGGCGGTCGGACCGCCGGGATCTGGATGGCGGTAGGGGGGGTCGGAATCCCCTCGGCGACGCAGCAAGCTGCGCCGCCTTGGAGGATTCAATGGGGCGGCGGTACACTGGCGGGAGACCGCCAGTGTTGCCGGTCCGACCGCGGCTTTACCGCCGCGGTCGGAATCCCCATTGGAGCACCGCCGGCCTGTCGGCGGTGCTCCCGCGGTCCTCCGCCCTGCCGGTCTTTGACCGCCAGGGTCAGAATGACCGCCTATGTCATCTGTCCCCTGGGTCATACATAAATTTCAAGTTACACTATAGAAATACAAGCCCTAACCATGCTACAAATGGAAATTACTAAGAATGTATTACCATGTCAGTCAGACTATGCCAAATGAAGAAACAAGTCCTACACGTACAAATAGCCAGTCCTCTGTACATGAAAGGCAAGGCTGATATGATGTACCCCAAAGAAAAATGAAAATCCCAGGCCATGTGATCACATATGTGCATGTGTCTGTCTGCAGGAGAGTATGCATTGCTCTGCTAAAGAGCTATCATGATGAGGCTAGATCCCCACCCAACACCCCCGAACCCCAATACTGAGGCTACAATGACTCTTGACACAGTCAGGGGCCTGATGCATGTGCACAGTGGACTGAACAGGGAGGAGCACCGTTAACGTGTGCTAAAATATACAACCATGGATCTGTGTGGACATAAAAAGTCCCACAGTAGTAGTCATGACTAGGCTGCCATCATTGCCTGATTGCAACCCTGCTACACATTTGTATGCCATTGTACGTGACAGTCATAACAAACATGTTGTGGTCGATTGTAAGTACCTAGTTTGTGGCATGCACATATATGAATGATTTCTCTGCACACATGTACCACTTAAATGGCACAGGTGTGGTATTGTGTATTGGAGTCTGCACAAAACTCAGCTTTCCACTAATGAAAATTCATTTGTATGACATGATCATCGATAGGCTTAAATGACCATCAGATGATATGCAGAAACATAGGTGGCATTGAGATAACTACACAGGCATTTAACAATTTCCATTATGTGTCCATGCAGGAAGATAGATATGTGAAGTTTCTTATCCCATGAGCACATTGCTGTGGCATTTTTCACACATGTGACACTACACCTGTCTTTCCAGACACATGATACATACCAACCTCCATTGACACAAGTGAGTACACCATCTCCTGCATCATAGGTGCAGGGGAACCATATGTCACATGTGTAGCAGAGCATCATGAACCCTAAACCTAACAACACACTACAATGTGGACACATAAACACTCAAATTGCCAGGGTAATGTGAAATCAACCCAGCTGTAGTCCACTGCAGCCTCTGAGTATGATTTGTCAAGGGTAGCACATGCATGATCATACATTGAACATAGCCCGTCATATCTATTGTGTTGTTGTTAAATGTACATTGGGAAATCAGACATGACAATGTGGGAGAGCACAAATATGTGTTACATCACATATGTACACTCCTAGCACACATGTGGTTACATGTATGTGGAGAAAGTCTACCAACACATACACATATGCAAACTGTATTAGTCATTGTATGCATCACATACACATATGAACATAATAGTAACACATACCAATGTTACTGTTAATATATGGACGCACAGGCACACACAGGTAGACATTTCAAATTGTCTAGATGCATGCATAGCCCCTGTGACATGGTATGTGAATTTGGGAGCACTGTTGGCCTTTCCAACAAAAAACATGCATTCCAGTTATGCGTAAAAATGTTTGACACAAATGTCAATATTCCATACTCCGCTATGCCAAAAAGTGATGCCTTGCCCCTGTGCGTCAGTTGCAAGTCCATAGGCCTTGTAGGCCTTTATGGGAAGGAATACCACGCATTGCCGTCATGTGTCAAATTTGTTGAAGCAAACGTCAATACTCTGTACATTGCAAAACGTAAAATGGCACCTGGCTCCGGCAGGTCAATCGCAAGTCTTGAAGGCCTTGTCAGCCTCATGCATAAAAAAACCCCACATTTCTGAAAACATGACACACACGCCCAGGAAGTGATAAAACGGGACTTCCTGGCTGCCTACATGGTACAGAGATTTCACTTTCACTTCACAGTCTTTTTGTCTATGACTGTGTGAGGGTGTGTGGAGCTGGTGCTAGTGGAAGAGTGGTGTTTTTGGAGAGTTTTGTGCTGTGTCCTGCTGCTGTCGTGTGCTTTTTGTCTTTTTCCTCAGTCTTTTGTAGTGTTTTTGTCCTGTATTTGTCATTGTATCATGGGGTGTTTGTCTTGGAGTAGCATAGTTTGTTGGGGCATTTGGGGTTAGGTGGGGTAGTTAAATCAAATGTTTGGGGGCTCTTTCATTTGCAGTTACCTCATACTGCAAAATATCTGGGAATGGGAGAGGAACAGAGATGATAGGAGATGAACTGGGAGGGTTCATGAAGCTGGTGTAGCATTACCTTCCCTTGATGCTAACTTTGGGTGGCCGGGTAATACAGGGCTACCCCACAGAGGCACAGAAGCTGCGGTGGGGCAAGGTGCTCCACCACCTTAGCAGAGTGTTCAGAGTTGTGCGCACCAACCACCAGTCAAAACACCTTTGGACAGACCGCATAGCACAGGAGTAAGATCTACTGGATCACCTGGGGATTCAGATTGGTGGACCAGTTAGTATGTACCCCACTTACATAGCAACATACTTATATGCATGTGCATGACAGGCGGACATAAGGTTGACTGCAGCATGTTTTGTCAAGGGTCAGGTCAGGTTGTATTGGGCCTGATTTAAGAACCCCCAACACCACCTTAGCGCTGACATTGTGAAATTTATAATTGATCCTAAGGCAGCGCTGAAGTGGCATTTTCCTGTACCATATTAACAAAGTGGTGCAATGCATGCAGAGCACCACTTTGTTAAGCCTTGCACAACGTGATGGCTTCGCCAGGCATAATGCATGCGAGGGGGGCCTACCCCTGTTAGGGGGGCAAATTAAATGGGACAGGGAATTCTTTAACATATCCTTGAACCATTTTTCCAATACTTTCAACACCTGCTCAGAGCGGGCATTAAAAGGGGCGTACCCTTATATATGATGGGCCCCTATGTACTCTGCCAGAGTTGCACCATGATTTTCAGGCTACTCCTGCAGAGTTCAACTTTTGCATCTGAAAAAAATGACGGAATTGCCCCCTACCCTTTACCATAGTGCACCATATATTATAAACGGCGCACACATGGTGGGGGAAAGGGGAGCACTAAGGGGCGCAACGACAGTTGTGATGCACAAGGTGCAGCATCACTTTCCTAAAATCTGCCCCTTTGTATGTTTGACCAACAGCATTTAAGGGAGCTTAGCTATGCATGGGGTCCAGATTAGTTGCACATTCCTTTTTGTGTACATTGTGTATCACATACACCCCATAATGTTTCAATTGTCAGACACAAGTGCTCAATTTGTACAACAGGCCTGTCACATTTTACTCACAGTATGGGGCAGGCCTACATCTGCATCAGCACTAGCATATTGCTCAGCAGCCTGCTCCAATAGGATTGCATTGGAAATGCCCTGCCTTATGTCTAGGAAGTATTGTCTGATCTATGATGGTTAGCGTAGACATGTTTTTTTATGGCTGTAATGGTAGTGAGAAATACTGCTTACTGGTGTAGATGGATTTTTTATTACTATTATAGAAATGCCACTTCTAGAAAGTGAGCATTTCTCTGTGCTTATGACTCTGGTGTTTTGCAGCTTGACTCCAATCCACGTCTAGGGCGGAGTGACAGCTAGGCTTTTCAGACAGCCTGTACACAGGGGCGGCAGAGGTGTTACAGAGGTACATCTGCATATTGAATGATCTTCCTGGGCTGAGAGAAGTGGAGGTGGGACACACCTGCATGTGTAAAGGCTGTGCCTTGGCCACACACAAAAGGCTTGTTTACCCCCAACTGATGACTAGAGTGTGCTGGAGGAGAGAGGTAGCACTTCAAGAAACAGATGGAACTGGTTGGAACCTCTTCTCCCCCTCTTTGTACAAGTTGTGCAAAACTGAGTATAAGTACAAGTGGTTTTCCCCTTGTTAAGAGAGACATTTTGAGACAATAATGGACTACTGACCTGGACACAGGATGCTGATGGAGGGACACACCAGGAACTGCCTTGGATTGCTGCTGTTCTGCTGACCTGTGACCTGCTGGGACACTAGGAGGAACTGCCTGCAACCCTGGGGCACAGCTAGGCACCACCTTTGGTGCATTCACCGCTGTAGCCCTGGAGGGCTAGAGAAAAAGGCTCACACGCCACGTCAGGTGCGGGCGTAGCGTCTGGCTGGAAAAAGGCTCACAGATGGGAGGGAAGTCTCATCGGAGGCCCCCTGTTCACACCGGTCCCCATCAATGTCTTGAGATGTCTTGCAGGATGGTAACCTTGACGGAGATCCCCCATTCCCACTGGGCACCTTCATTGTCCTGGAGATTCATGGGTTCGCAGGAAACCTCATCTGAGGTCTCCCTTTCCCGCTAACCCCCCCCTGATTGTTTTGTGGCTCATAGCCGGGATGTTGCCCTTCCTGGAGGTCCCACCCTTCCCATTAGGCCCCCACTGGGTGCTGGTGACATATACGCAGGCAGGGGTGGCAACTCTCAACAGAGGTCCCCTGTCCTGCCAACGTTAACCCTGTGTTCGCCGCAGGCACAGGAACCAGAGCACGGGAGCCCCAAGATTGGGACGCAGACGTCCCCATTTTGCCCGCATCATTTCTTGTTGTAGCACCTAGTGAGGATGGCAGATCGCACTCACCAGTCCGGGCAAGAATATTGTAAAATGATATGTGCATTTCTGATGATGTGTCTATGGTGTTATGTGCATTCATGACATTGCTGTTGCAGTCATTATATTATCTGACTGTATGCTAATGGCATGTGCTTTTGTGCTGTGTCATACTATGCGCAGTCATGATAACGTTTTGGCAATGATGATCACATGTTTAGCATGACATGTGCATTCCTTTAGTAACCTATATGTTTTACATGACTACTGCTGGCTTTTTCAGAGTAATAGTACTGTGTAATGTTCTGACAATTGCTTGGGTAGCAGGGTATTACTGGCATGTTGCGTTTGGTCTAATGATGTTGTGTACAATACAGTTTTTTTTTCAACTTGGTGTTGTGTTTCCTTTGTGGTGGGGATAGTGCATTACATGTGTTGTGTGTGTTGTGCTATTGCTTTGGGATAGGCCTGACTGCTCGTGCCAGTCTACCAAGGGGGAGAACAGGGGTTATCTTGGCTGTGTAACTCCTGCGCCCTGACTAGATTGGGTGGGTTCTGTCTGGCTTAGGTGCATACCCTAGCTAACCAGAAACCCCATTTCTAACATGCATTCTCCCATTTTATTGTTAATTTCTGGCTTTGGGCCATATGTATGTAGAGTGGATCAGCACCCATAGGTGTTTTACTTGTCTAGCAACCCTTAGCACACCCCAACATGTGTGCTACATTTGAGTTACAGCACACCATGTGGCAAGGTTGTGCCCAATGACAGTGCCAGTACGTAACCCCATTGATATAAGGTGCAGTGTTAAGCTCAAACTTTGGTTCCTAACCCTGAACAGTCAATGAAGGTCCATTGATACTAATGGTGTCCACCCTTGTCACACATGCTCAGTGCTGGCATAGCAGCTACCCGCCTGAGATCTGACATGGTTTAGTTCCTATTTTTCTAGTGCATCATTTGAAAATAGCACCTACTGTATGTACGTCTCCATTTCCATACATCTTGCCAGGCGTGGGGATGATGTGGGGAAAGGGATAGGCTTTTGCACAAGGCCTACTTAACGCCACATATTTTTTGTGGTATGCGGATATAGGCCTTCAAGAGCCACATGACTCAACATTCCAAAGGTATATGTAGTGGAGAATGAGTAAATCACGGACAATCTGGTGCAAGGTGATTTATTGGTGATAAAGTTCTGTACAATTTGTTGTGTCCTGCGAACTCCAGCAGCAGTGTTTTGTAGTACCCCTCCACCTGTGCTGCACTATTGTCTTCCTCCTCCTCACTGGGGACATCTACCAGTCCATCCCAGAGGACATTAGTCCATATACATGTGTTATGCAAGGTAGCACATACAAGTATCATCTTGTGTACCAGGGGTGGTGCATATAACAGGCTTCCTCCTGTCAGGGACCTGAACCTTTACTACTCCAGGAGCTCAAATGTCCTCTCCACTACATTTTCTGTCCTAATGTTCCCTTCATTGTATGCTCACTCTTCCACCTTTGTCGGGTTGCTAAAAGGAGTCATCACCCATGGCTGAATGCCGTAACCTTGGTATAAATTTCACAACGTCAACGCTAAGGTGGTGTTGGGGGTTCTTAAATCAGGCCCAATACAACCTGATCTGACCTTTGACAAAACATGCTGCAGTCAACCTTATGTCCGCCTGTCATGCACATGCATATAAGTATGTTGCTATGCAAGTGGGGTACATACTAACTGGTCCACCAATCTGAATCCCCAGGTGATCCAGTAGATCTTGCTCCTGTGCTATGCGATCTGTCCAAAGGTGTTTTGACTGGTGGTTGGTGCGCACAACTCTGAACACTCTGCTAAGGTGGTGGAGCACCTTGCCCCACCGCAGCTTCTGTGCCTCTGTGGGGTAGCCCTGTATTACCCGGCCACCCAAAATTAGCATCAAGGGAAGGTAATGCTACACCAGCTTCATGAACCCTCCCAGTTCATCTCCTATCATCTCTGTTCCTCTCCCATTCCCAGATATTTTGCAGTATGAGGTAACTGCAAATGAAAGAGCCCCAAAAAATTTGATTTAACTACCCCACCGAACCCCAAATGCCCCAACAAACTATGATACTCCAAGACAACCACCCCACGATACAATGACAAATACAGGACAAAAACACTACAAAAGAGTGAGGAAAAAGACAAAAAGCACACAACAGCAGCAGGACACAGCACAAAACTCTCCAAAAACACCACTCTTACACTAGCACCAGCTCCACACACCCTCAGACAGTCATAGACAAAAAGACTGTGAAGTGAAAGTGAAATCACTGTACCATGTAGGCAGCCAGGAAGTCCCGTTTCATCACTTCCTGGGCGTGTGTCATGTTTTCAGAAATGTGGGTTTTTTTTATGCATGACAGTCGTGCGTCCATTTTTTCCC
Organism: Pleurodeles waltl; assembly: GCF_031143425.1. Classification (NCBI taxonomy): domain Eukaryota; kingdom Metazoa; phylum Chordata; class Amphibia; order Caudata; family Salamandridae; genus Pleurodeles; species Pleurodeles waltl. Next base: position 563,470,267 of record NC_090439.1, read on the forward strand.
ATTGAGGCTGACAAGGCCTTCAAGACTTGCAAATGACATGTCGGAGCCAGGTGCCATTTTACGTTTTGCAATGTACAGAGTATTGACGTTTGCTTTAACAAATTTGACACATGACGGCAATGCGTGGTATTCCTTCCCATAAAGGCCTACAAGGCCTATGGACTTGCAACTGACGCACAGGGGCAAAGCATCACTTTTTGGCATAGCGGAGTATGGAATATTGCCATTTGTGTCAAACATTTTTACGCATAACTGGAATGCGTGTTTTTTGTTGGAAAGGCCAACAGTGCTCCCAAATTCACATACCATGTCACAGGGGCTATGCATGCATCTAGTCAATTTGAAATGTCTACCTGTGTGTGCATGTGCGTCCATATATTAACAGTAACATTGGTATGTGTTACTATTATGTTCGTATGTGTGTGTGATGCATACAATGGCTAATACCGTTTGCATATGTGCATGTATTGGTAGACTTTCTCCACATACATGTAACCACATGTGTGCTAGGAGTGTACATATGTGATCTAACACATATTTGTGAGTCTCCCACATTGTCATGTCTGATTTCCCAATGTACATTTAACAACAACACAATAGATATGACAGGCTATGTTCAATGTATGATCATGCATGTGCTGCCCTTGACAAATCATACTCAGAGGCTGCAGTGGACTACAGCTTGGTTGATTTCACATTACCCTGGCAATGTGAGTGTTTATGTGTCCACATCGTAGAGTGTTGTTAGGTTCAGGGTTCATGATGCTCTGCTACACATGTGACGTATGGTTCCCCATGCACCTATGATGCAGGAGATGGTGTACTCACTTGTGTCAATGGAGGTTGGTATGTATCATGTGTCTGGAAAGACAGGTGTAGTGTCACATGTGTGAAAAATGCCACAGCGATGTGCTCATGGGATAAGAAACTTCACATATCTATCTTCCTGCATGAACACATGCTGGAAATTGTTAAATGCCTGTGTAGTTATCTCAATGCCACCTATGTTTCTGCATATCATCTGATGGTCATTTAAGCCTATCGATGATCATGTCATACAAATTAATTTTCATTAGTTAAAAGCTGAGTTTTGTGCAGACTCCAATACACAATACCACACCTGTGCCATTTAAGTGGTACATGTGTGCAGAGAAATCATTCATATATGTGCATGCCACATACTATGTACTTACAATCGACCACAACATGTTTGTTATGACTGTCACGTAAAATGGCATACAAATGTGTAGCAGGGTTGCAATCAGGCAATGATGGCAGTCTAGTCATGACTACTACTGTGGGACTTTTTATGTCCACACAGAACCATGGTTGTATATTTTAGCACAGGTTAACGGTGCTCCACCCTGTTCAGTCCACTGTGCACATGCATCAGGCCCCTGACTCTGTCAAGAGTCATTGTAGCCTCAGTATTGGGGTTCGGGGGTGTTGGGTGGGGATCTAGCCTCATCATGATAGCTCTTTAGCAGAGCAATGCATACTCTCCTTGTGAGAAAACAGGGCTGATTGCAGAGGCCCCATAACTTTTTGCCCCCATTTTCCACTTTTTGCTGGTGTTTTCCTGACTTTAAAGGTGCCCTGGGTACTGCTAACCAGTCCCAGGGCCTGTGCTCTGTGTAAAATGGATATGCAAATTAGGCTAATTATAAGTGGCTAAGTTAACCTACCTATAAGTCCCTAGTATATGGTAGGGCATGTAGGTTTAGGGACCACAGCATAGGTGGTGCACACCTAGGTGCATTGCTGAGGTGCCCAGTGTCATTTTAAAAGCAAGCCTGCCTTGCTGGATGCTTTTAAATTAAAGTTATATGCAAATTCGACTTTGGAATTAAAGGTACTTCCAAAGTCTTAAACTACCTTATTTTTACATATAAGTCACCCCTAAGGTGTGCCCTATGTGCCCCTAGGGCTGGGTGCCATGTAACTATAAGTAGGGACTTTATAAAAATAGATTTATAAGCCCTGGTGAGGTAAAAACAGCCAAATTCGTTTTTCCCTCATTGAAGTAAATGGCCTTCATAGACTAGAATGGGCAGACTTTATTTTAAATTTTAAAGTCTCCTTAAATGTTGCATACCAAGAATTTGGTATCAAATTAATTGTTGTAATAAATCCTACAACTTCCAGTTGTTGGATTTAATATAACTAGTTCAGGTAAAAAGTTTAGACTTTACCTAAAAAGTTGCCAATTTCAGCTCTGCATTGTTTTTGCTGCTGTGCTCTGATTGGCCAGCCTGCAGCAGCTTCTGCCAGGCTGCCTTGATGAGGTGTGAAGTGGCCAGGCTTCATACAAACGAATGTGCTTGGGGGAGAGAATCTCCCCTCAGCAGATGATGAGGCAGGAAGGGGGAGGGCTGCCAAACTGGTCTTCAAAGGCAGAGAAGGACATTTGCAGCACCCAGCAACACCCCCACATCCTGCAACCCCAGACAGCTAGGTGCCCCCTTGATTAGATTAGGAGAGGGCAGGAGAGGGGTGTGTTTATGATTTTTAGCCACACCAGTGGGTGGGCTCAGCCAGATGTAACCTCCAAAAATCAGATTCATCCATGTTGGATTTTTAGAGACTGTTGCCTTCTGGGATGGATTTTTGCCACACTTCCCAGGAAGTGGTCATCACAGGGGGACGACCCTGTCCCTGATTGGAGAACCAGGGCCCCCCTGCTTTTCACCCAGGAGCAAGGATAAAACTGGCAGACCTGCACCCACACCTCAGATCCCCTCCAGAATTCAAAAAGAAAGGAACTAAAGAAGAAGAAGGACTGCCCTGCTGGACCCCTGGCCTGCACCTGGAACCTGCACTCAGAAGGACTGCACCAGCTGCACACTTGGGCTTCACCACAAGAAGGACTTTGCCTGGCTTCAACTGGTTCAAGGAGGGACTCCCTGTTTGCTACAGGTGAAAAATTGCTAAACCAGAGTCCCCTGCACCAACTCCTGAAGAAAGCGACCAGCTGACCACTGTCCAGTGGCCAAAAAGGAGTTTGCGCCAGGTGCATTCTGGGAGTTGAAGTCCGCACCCCCCAAGGACCATCACAGAACTTCTGGACCCTTGGGGTGAGCTGTGGACCCCAAAAGAACCTTAAAAGAACATCTGGGTGAAGCCCCAGAAGTTTGGAAAAGATTTGAGAATTTTTGGAAAAAAGCTCCAGAGAGGGACCGACCCGCCGCGGAAATTCTAGCCGGCTTGCCTCAACCGCGACCCGGCCTGACTTCGTGGTTCGTCCCGGTAAAGAAAAACATCCAAAAAAGAGACTAAGTCCGAACGTAAAAAGTTGACAGGGACCTCCCAGCCATCGTATCCGAGAAGGGCTCCATGGACGTCGGATCAAGATCCAGGTTTACCCCGGTCGAAGGATTTTCATCTCGAAAAAACGACTAAGTCCGAAGGTAAAAGTCTCCACCGAGGAAACCCACATCGCGTATCCGGACAAGAGCTCCAGGAGGTCGGATTCAACTGGCAGGTTCGTCCCGGTGAAGAAAAACTTCAAAATAAAGACTAAGTCAGAAGGTAACTTTTTAACCGAGGCCTCCCGCGACCTGTAGCCGAGCAGGGCTCCATCGCGGTCGGCCTGAAAGTTTGACTTTGCCCCGGTCGAGGTGCAACCAGATGACCCGATTGGCGCTTTTTGTTTCTAAGCGCTAGAAAAGTAATAATTCTTTAAAAATTCTTATCTCTGGTTCCCCTGAACCGATTTTAATCGTTTTTGTGTCATTTTAAAGATAAAAATATAAACTAGTTTTATAAATTGGTTTTGGATTTTTAAACTGTTTCCTGTGTTTTATTTAATTACTGTTTTGTGATATTTGAATGCTTTACACTTTGTCTCCTAAGTTAAGCCTTGACGCTCGTTGCCAAGCTACCAAGGGTTGAGCTGGGATTAATTTACTGAGACCTAACTGTACCTATGTGGAGGTTAGTGGCTTGTTGCTAGGTGTAGGTACCTACCTGCCCTACCAATAACCCATTTTCCAACACTCCTGCAGACAGGCACATGCACATATGTGATCACATGGCCTGGGATTTTAATTTTTCTTTGGGGTACTTCATATCAGCCTTGCCTTTCATGTACAGAGGACTGGCTATTTGTACGTGTAGGACATGTTTCTTCATTTGGCATAGTCTGACTGACATGGTAATACATTCTAAGTAATTTCCATTTGTAGCTTGGTTAGGGCTTGTATCTCTATAGTGTAACTTGAAATTTGTGTATGACCCAGGGGACAGATGACATAGTCTGTCACTGCCTTCTGTCAGAATAGCATGTGATGGGCAACTGCAATATTGTTGTTGTAGCAAACATGAGTGGGTTATGTACAGACCCAGGCATCCTCTGTGATCTTATGGCGGGTGATCACATGGTGCCACTGTGTTGCACAGTCAGTATTGGTCTATGTGTGTACCTTCTCCAACATTTACGGCATATCTTGTTTGGAATAGATTTGGTCCTACATTGCTGGCATTCTTTAGGCTGCTTATACTTTGTATACATCTTCTACTGCAACATTGTCCGGTCATACGTGGACAGAATGCCACATGTGACTAGTATAATTTGAAGATGTACACTTCTTCTACTACTGGCTACATAATAGTTTCACTCCCACTTCCAGGCATTGCGAGATTACATGACTTCCACACACACATGACAGTACACCTGCCACAGCACTTGTGTAGTCTTCAAGTGACCTCCCCATGTTGTATCTCGAAGTATCTGTGGGATTCTCTCCGCTGTCCTTCCACATCCTTTAATGTACATGGGTATGCACTCAAATCTGCCCTCCACAACCTATAGCACTGTCACCATGAGTGTATATTGTTAGTCTGTGAAATCATCTAAGCGCTTGATTTTTGATTTGCCCCATGCAACATATTTGTCTCCTTCTTCACCCATGCAATTTAGGATGACTCTGTGACATGTTTGGACATCTCTAGATATACTTGTATATCCCACACCTGATTGGCATGTTGGAGACCTAGACATTTTATGGAAATTCATCATGTTAGGTAGATTTTTCTTGGTCAGGCATGTGAGTGTCAATGAGAGGTATGTTTTTATATGTGGTGTGTGATGGTATCATACAGACTGTACTAGGTTACTTTGCTGACACATGTCAACCATTGTAGGTAATTACAAATGCATTTCCTACCTAGGCCAAACACCCATCATTCTTCACATGTATATTCGGATTCGCTTCAGGCATGTGTCAAGACAGCAGATTGGTGTGACAAGTGTGTTAGAATGTACATAGGGAGTGTGACAAATGTTGCCTACGTTCCACCCAGATATTTATTTGGTGGTGCATTTTTGGACTTGGCCCTTTTTGCAGGGTCATTCCTAAACATTTTGCTTCCTTTATTCCATTTTGTTTGACCTCTTGTTGTTGGCTTTAGGACTTTGAGCACTTTATCCCTGGTGATCAATGCTAAAGTGAAGGGGCTCTCCCTTCTAAAGTTGGTACGATTGACTTACACCTAACTGGCACATTTATATGACCTGCAAGTCTCTTGTATAGTGGTATCTCTGTACACAGGGCCTATAAATTATATGCTCCTAGTGGGCCTGCAGCACTGCTTGTGCTACCCACAGAAGTAGCCCTTCAAACCTGTCTCAGGCCTGCTAGCGCAGTGCCTGTATGCACAGTTTTGTGCTACAGGGACCTGGCATCTAAATTTACTTCCCTGGCCTGGAAGTCCCCTTTTACTACATGTAAGTCACCCCTAAGATGGGCCCAAGCTAACCTTATCAGAAGGGTGCTATGTATGTAGAAGACAGGAAATGTGCCTGGTTGTGTGGCATGTCCTGGTAGTGACAAACATCCCATTTGGTTTCTCACTGCTGTGAGTGTTGCCTTGCTAATAGGATTGCATTGGAAATGCCCTGCCTTATGTCTAGGAAGTATTGTCTGATCTATGAGGGTTAGGCTTCTATATGTGCTGCAGGATGCAAACGAGGAGGTATTCCTCCTTGTTGCATCATGCTAATGCTACCTCTTGGGTGGCGTTAGACTTTGACGCTGCCTCAGATTTACGCCTTCTTGTAAATCTGGAGCAGCATCAAAAGTAATGGGTGTTGTGCTAAAACGTCCACAGCAACACCCATTTCACGCCCCTCTGATGCAGAAAACTGTATCAGAGTGTCCCTTATTTACAAGGAGGTGTAAAGCCAAAAAAGTGGCGCTACAATCCTTGTAAATATGGAAAAGTGGTTAGTGCCACCAGAGCGTTACAAAAAGTGATGCTCTGATGGCACTAGGCCTTGCAAATCTTGCCCTTAAACTGAATGCACTGCCCACTCCATAAACATAGACAGAGGACTCATACTGTGAACGCAATGAAATCATACAATGGCGGACATCTTATACTAATTCATAAAAGAAGTGTTTTCACACATAACAAAAGGCGATGGCCACCCAATCTGCACATAGGTCCACATGTAATAGTCTGTTAGCCTGGTAATCCGCATATCAACCCATGTAACAATGACATATGCAATATCATAGTAATCTCAATGTCCCCCATACACCACCATGTGACTACAAACTGGGTCTTATAGTAACCCACACCACATAATGGCCAAATGGACCAGTTATTCTTAGATGACGAACATCCACATTTCAGTGTAACCAATTGATCATGGTAATATAGCTATGTCTAAAAAAGATTTTTGAATTTCTTTGCTCAGTGACCTCCAAAGACAGATAGAAGCATCACACTTGAATTATGTAGTCCTGAAAAAATGAAGAAAAAAGAGGCAAATAAACTATATTGAAGAATGAACCCTCATGACAGAAAAAAAACCAATGAACTCTAAAACCGCTTATAAGTTCCTAATTAAAAAACAAATAGCCTCGTTCTGTGTGTTATAGAGAGGAAAAGACTCAAAGTGTACTCAGATTTCATGTATGAAACACCCTCCTATCCCAAATGGATATGGAACTCCTCGCCTGTGTTCAGTGTTCAACCCATGGGATCTTAGTATTCAATTCTAATATGAATCTGGCCTCCAGCTGTCTTAATCTATGTTCTGTGTACCTTCCCTACTCTGCACCCCCACTCTGTCAATTGCATAGAAACTCAACTGTTAGAAATGGGGTCTTTGGTTACCCCCTGTCCAATCAAGGACCCTCCCTCTAGTCAGGGTAAAGGAGAATCACCCTCAGCTAACCCCCGCTCACCCCCTTGGTAGCTTGGCACGAGCAGGCAGGCTTAACTTCAGAGTCTAGGTGTAACGTATTTGTACCAACACACACAGTAGCTCAGTGAAAACACTACAAAATGACACAACACGGGTTTAGAAATGTGGAAATATTTATCTAAACAAAACAAGACCAAAACGACAAAAATCCAATATACACAAGTCAAGTTATTAATTTTAAAAGCAAAAGAGTCTTATATCCTTTTGTAAACAGTAAAAACACTGTTAGCGTTGAAAAGTACCTGGGTAGCGTCAAAATAACTGGCACAGGTGAGTGTGCGTCAAATAAGGTTAGCAATGCGTTGATTTCTCACCCGCAAGTGAGACCGTGCATCATTTCTCCTTCTCCGGTCGGGTCGGCGTGCATCGTTTTTCCTCTCAGCAGGAGAGCGATGCGTCGATCCGGGCAAGCACTCGGTCCGAGCAGCCATTGCTTTGTTTTTCCATGCCCAGCAAGGTTTGGTTCGAAAATCCTGCTGCACAGTATCAGCAAAACCGCACTGTGCAGATTGCGATGTTACCAGCCTCCGTTAGCAGTGTTGCGCGTCGAGCTGCAGGTGAAGCGCTGATTTCAGCCGAGAAGCCGGCGGCGCGTCATTTCTTCAGCTGCATCTCAGAGGTGGTGTCGGGAATTTCCCTGCACGGCGATCTGTGCATGGATTTTCAATCCACGTCTACCAGCTTCACCTGTCAAGGCCCCAGGAACTGGATAGGGCACCACTTGGCAGGACAGGAGTCTCAGCAGAGAGTCCATGTGCTGGCAGGGGAAGTCTTTAATGGCACTGAGACTTCAACAACAGAAGGCAAGCTCAGGACAACCCTTTGGAGATTTCTTCACAGGCAGGAATGCACAACAAAGTCCAGTCTTTGTCTCCTTTCCCAGGCAGAAGCAGCAACTGCAGGATAGCTCCACAAAGCACAGTCACAGGCAGAGCAGCACTTCTCCTCAGCTCGTCAGCTCTTTTCCAGGCAGAGGTTCATCTTGGTGTCCAGAAGTGATCTAAAGTCTGTGGTTTTGGGTGCCCTTCTTATAACCCTTTTGGTCTTTGAAGTAGGCTTACTTCAAAGGAAAGTCTCTCTTGTTTGTGAAATCCTGCCTTACCCAGGCTAGACCCCAGACACACATAAGAGGGTTGGAGACTGCATTGTGTGAGGGCAGGCACAGTCATTTCAGGTGTGAGTGACCACTCCTCCCCTCCCTCCTAGCATAGATGGCTTATCAGGATATGCAGGCTACACCCCAGCTCCCTTTGTGTCACTGTCTAGAGAGAGGTGCAAACAGCCCAACTGTCAAACTGACCCAGACAACAAATCCACAAACAAGCAGAGTCAGAGAATGGTTTAAGCAAGAAAATGCTCATTTTCTAAAAGTGACATTTTCAAACACACAATCTTAAAATCAACTTTACTAAAAGATTTATCTTTAAACTGTGAGCTCAGAGACCCCAAACTCCATGTCTATACACTCCCTAAGGGAATATATGCTTTAATCATCTTTAATGGCAGCCCCCATGTTAACTTATGAGAGGGATAGGCTTTGCAACAGTGAACAACGAATTTAGCAGTATTTCACTGTTAGGACATAAAACAAATTAGTATATATCCTACCTTAAACATACACTGCACCCTGCCCATGGGGCTACCTATGGCCTACCTTAGGGATGTCTTATATGTAAGAAAAGGGAAGGTTTAGGCCTTGCAAGTGGGTACACTTGCCAAATCGAATTGGCAGTTTAAAACTGCACATATAGACACTGCAGTGGCAGGTCTGAGCCATGTTTACAGAGCTACTAATGTGGATGGCACAACCAGTGCTGCAGGCCTACTAGTAGCATTTGATTTATGGGCCCTGGGCACCTCTAGTGCACTGTAATAGGGACTTAGCAGTAAATCAAATATGCCAATCATGGAAATCAAATCAACAATACAATTTACACAGAGAGCATATGCACTTTAGCACTGATTAGCAGTGGTAAAGTGTACAGAGTTCTAAAGCCAACAAGAACAGGTCAGAAAAATTGGAGGACGGAGGCAAAAAGATTGGGGATGACCCTGCAAAAAGGGCCAGGTCCAACATCAACTTTGTAATATCTCTGTTGTGTAGTTCATCAAAGTGATGGCGATGGGGTACTATTGGTCCACCTGTCTGATGGCCCTTATGTGTTCTAGCACACATTTGTTTGGATAGATGGATAGTACTCCCCACATATTTAAGATGGCAAGGACTTGTCAATACATATATGCTCATCTTAGACAGGGGAGATAGATATTCTGTGACCACCTTGCTGTATTTACATGCCTTGCATTTGAGGCATGGGAAAAATCCTCCAATGACCTTTGTCCTATTGATGGGCTTGTCTATAATATCACTCCACCTAAGTTTATCCCTAGGTGTATGGCCCCTTCTGAATGTAACACTGGGCTGGTTACCAATACACCCTTTTAAACTGTTCTTAATCGAAAGAACGGGCCAAGTTTTTCTGAGGATCTCTTTCACATTTCATGCCCTATTATTGTATGTGGTGAGGAAACTCCTCTGACCACCTGAGGCCTGCTCCAACTGATTTCTGGGGACCAATAACTCATCCCTTCTCATATCCTGCACCTTACATAATGCTGCCTGCAATGTGCTTGGTTTATACCCCATCTACTGAAACCTTTCAATCATCACATCAAATTCACGTTGGAAAGCCTCGGAAGTAGTACAATTCCTGTGGGCTCTCAGGAGCTCCCATGTGGAATACTTTCAAAGAAAGTTTTAGGATGACCACTCGACGCATGGAGGAGAGTATTACCTGCAGTGTCCTTCTTATGGAGCTTGGAGGTAACTCTCTTTCCTATCATCTCCACTGTAATGTCCAGAAAATCAATGCTATTTTTACTCATCTGTGCTGTCAAGCCAATATTCAAAGAGTTGTGATTCAATACCTGCACACATTTTTAAGCTTCTTCTGTGGTACCTCTCCAATTAACAAACAAGTTGTCAATGTAGGGAACCCACATGTCTACCTGTATCTGGACAGATTATCACTGGCGGAACTATGCACAGATTGGGTGGCAATCTCATTTTGCTACGTATAAAAACACTTCTGTTAGGAATTAGTATAAGACAGCTGCCACTCTAAGATTTCATTGGGTATTAGTCTCTGTCTATGTTTATAGAGGGAGCGGTGTGTTCCCTTTAAGTATGTTGGGCAAATGGGGACTCATACCTGTGATTAAGGAGCCATGTGCGCTGAAATGCATAAGGTGCTGATTGCTTACCAGACAGTATGATGGAGATCTTTAAAGGAATAAACTTTGTGAGCTGAAAACACTGCTAGAGCATGCATCATCCTTCCGTGACTGGATGTATATATATATATATATATATATATATATATATATATATATATATATATATAGAGAGAGAGAGAGAGAGAGAGAGAGAGATAGAGAGATAGAGATAGGTATATTTATAGATATACATACATTTATTTTTATTGGGGGAACCACACAACCAACCCTAATAATTATTTTCACTACCCGATGCCCAAACAACCTCACACACTAAACAACCCTTATCACTGTGTTCCCCTACCCACCCCATGCCCTAAAATACTTTAACCACCATATGCATTTACCCACTCCCTTATCGATCAAAACCCTTACCCACAACTGAACCCCTAAAAAACACTCTTAGCACCTAATTCCTTTACCCAACCATAAACAGTAAAATCACCCTTACCTACCCCTAAATCCTGAAAATATCCTTACCACTTAATATCCCTAATCCTACCCACCCCTAAACCCTAAAATACCTTTACAATCCTGTACCCCTACCTACCCATAAACACGAAAATGACCCTCACAACGCAGTACCCTTATCCACCCCTAAACTCTAAAAACATCCTTACTGCCCATTACCTTACACATTTTAAGCCCAAAAAAACAGTGTTACCACCATAGATAGATAGATAGATAGATAGATAGATAGATAGATAGATATGGGTATATATCTATATATATATATATATATATCTATATCTAAAATTGGCACCTCCACCATGCACAGTTTTTCTTCAATAATTTGACTGCTAATGTTTTACTTATATTTGTATTTATATTATAGAAGTTGTCATAGGTCCTGTAATATTTGGGGTAATTAGCAGTGTATGGCAAAGGCGTGAGTTATAGTTACCTTAGGGCACAAGTTATAGTTACTTGAAATAACTCTAACTGCTGAATTTCTATTATTTTGTACAAGTAAATTCAGAACCTAACTATAACATCCATCCCCGTAACCTTTTGTTTTTTAAGTACATTTCTATATTTTTTTTAATTCTATTTCCTATCCTCAACGTCCCTGTTATCTTTGTTTTTTTTCAGGGAATTTCCATTTTTTATTGTAAAGTAATTTTTATTACTATACTTTAATCCAAATACTGCCGCTCATGGCCATCGGCCGTGCATGGTCGGGGGTGGCCACAGGGACTGCTGCTAACCCCCTATAACCTCCCAACCCTGCGCTGAGCATGGCCGAAGAGTCTGCCCCTCTGGGTGTGAGAATAGGTGTGAGAGGATGTCTCTGGGTGTGAGAGTATCTTGGTGTGAGTGTGGGTGTGTGAGGGACTGAGTGGTTCTATGAGTGGATGTGTGATCGTCTGAGTGGACCTGTGAGTGGGTGTGTCATTGTCTAGGTCTATGAGTGGGAGCATGGGTTCTGGGTCTGTGAGTGGGTGCATCAGTGTCTGAGTGGGTCTGTGAGTGATTACCTGAGGGTCTGAGTGGGTTTGTGAGTGGGTGAATGAGTGTCTGAGTGGGTCTGTGAGTGGATGTATGAGGGTCTGGGTGGGTATATGAGTGGGTGGGTGAAGGTGTGAGTGGGTCTATGAGTGGATGTGTGACAGACCGAGTGGGTCTGTGAGTGGGTGTGCCAATGTCTGAGTGGGTCTTTGACTGAGTGTGTCAGTGTCTGAGTGTGTCTATAAGTGGGTGCATCAGTGTCTGAGTGGGTCTGTGAGTGGGTGCATGAGGGTTTGAGCGGGAATGTGAGTGAGTGCATGAGTGTCTGAGTGGGTCTGTGAGTGAGTGCGTAAGTGTCTGAGTGGGTCTGTAAGTGGGTATGTGACTCTGAGTGGGTTTGCAAGTGGGTGAATGAATGTCTGAATGCTTCTATAAGGGAATGATTTAGTGTATGAATGAGTCTGTGAATGTATTTTCTTTTTTTAATCTCACCAAACGTATCTGAACTGAGGGGCCATGCTGAGCATTGTGAAATATTTCACCAATGTTGAGGCATCATGAAAAAATGATTTTAAGGTCATAACCTGACCTTCAAAGAGCCCTATATTACACCCGTGGGGTCAGGGTACCTCCACCCTGACCCCTTATGCCACTTCTTAATTTATTTTTCAACCCTGGGGACCATGTCCTGTAATCTAAAACGGCAGCTGCAGCTTCCTGTAAGCATGCATATCTGAAAATTCGCAAATTCGGCTTGATCACTACAAACACATTGTGACGGGTATAGAATGTACATTTATAGATATACAAATTTATTTTCCCTTTAATATCTCAAAAACTGCTTAACTGATTTACACCAAATAACAAAAAGCACAATCTGCGGAACAAAATGTAGGTTTCTGTCATGATGCTTTGTGGGCCCAAGTCCTCCAGAACACAGTGCTCAGCTTGTAGTGGCCCCAGGAAGATGGGGGCACTACCAACCAAGTGCACATTGTCATGGGGAGCTGCAGGAACAGTGCAGCGTCCCCCCCAATGCCAAGTTTATGTCTCCAACCCTACGTTGGGTGGGACTAAGGAAATAGAACCCTGCAAGTGTTACATCCAAATGTAATGCACCTGCATTTTAGAACTTTTGTTCTTGGCTTGTTGGATTGTATCTCTTAGGGGTGCAGGATGATATTACACCAGAATAATGAAGTACAAAATGTTATACCTGAGTCATCAAGAAATTTCTAAAGATAATCCTTATTGTTTAAAGGATTTAAACGTGTTTCTGGAAATGCTGAGTTGCATACTTTCTCTTTTGTACAGTAAATGTGCTCATTTGTCAGATTTTGGTGTGTTCACTCTACATTCAGGCAAATGTTGTATTGGGATAGCAGGGATTTTTTTGCCACGTGGGTTGTTGGATTATATTTTGTCTAGGGGGAGGCATGAGAGATTACACAATGTCATCTAAGGGTAAGTCCATCAATTTGTGTAACTTTGTAAATTGTTGTATAGTATTGAGTAGTGTGTGTGTGTATGTGTGTGTGTGTAATAAATGTATTTTGACTTTATTAAAAGAAAAAGCACAGACTGGACAATCATTTCTTGAGTGTAATTCTTGCGTGCTCATGAATGGGGATTACTAGCCCACACCACCTCCCTTGAGTAAGCCTTGGACTACTCAGCAACCCTACCCTATGAGAGTCAAGTACTAGAATGGGGTGTTTGGTTCCCAGTGGTGGTCATGTGCGAACCTATACCTTGTGCAGGCCACACAACTAGTGACCCACCTTCCAACACTCTCACATACACTCTCTCACCCAGTCTCACACCAAGGCATACTCTCTGACACCCATTCTCACACCCAGACAGACACTCTTACACCCGCTCCCACAACCAGATACAACATTTTACATACACTTTCACACTTGGAAAGAACTCTCACACCAAGACAGACACTCTCACACCCTCTCTTACACCCAGTCAGATGCTCTCACACCCACTGTATCAACAAGAGAGATACTCTCTGTGAGAAAACAGGGATGATGGCAGAGGCCCCCTGACATATGGCCCCCATTTTTCACTTTTTGCTGGTGTTTTCTTGACTCTGAGGGTGCCCTGGGTACTGCTAACCAGTCCCTGGGCATGTGCTCTGTGTAAACTCAGTATGCAAATTAGGCTAATTATAATTGGTTTAGTCAACCTACCTATAAGTCCCTGGTATTATAAGTAGTGTAACACAAGTTAAATATGAAAGGGAGATTGTGATTGGTTTGCTGATTGAATAACCTTCAAAGCAAAATTGAAAAGGTTGCAATTGAAAGGTTGCCTTGTGTGAGAGTGGTGCACCATTCTTATGCTTGGCTTTTGCTCATTGTCAGTAAGAAGCAATTTAAACTGATTCTGAGAAACAAATACACACATCAACAAACACACTTAACAGGTATGTGTAGAAGCGTACTTTATTTTAAAATGTATTAGTAAAGTCATAGAGTGAAGGAAAGTGAGCAGTATATTGATAGCGAATGAAAGAGTTTATGTGAATTAGAAAATAACCTTCAGAACTATTTATGCTACCTTTTTCAATAGAAAGGTTATATTAAAGGTAAAATGTAGGTAGGGCATATAGTATAGTGCTTTGTGATAAAAATTTAAAGATGTTATACTGAGAATTATAAAGTTGAATGCGAATGTTACAGTAAAATGGCTAGTTATATATTGAATTTCCGACGGACACTCCAGTTCACATAAGTATTTATAATGGGATAGAGCAACTAATGTTTGATTGACATACTGAAAAAGCAATTACACATTGCTATACACAGCAGGGGGTAGACGTGTATGAAGTAGTACCAAAGGTAGTTGTGCTGTAATACAGTTTGTACTATATGTAGTAAAGTACTCAGCAATCTAGTTGGATAATATTAGAAGTAGCTGTTTAAAGATGGTTTGGGTATACTACTGCAGAGCAATAGTGTGCTTTTATACAGACAGCTTAACTTGGTATTCAAATGTGTTTTTGCAGATATTATACTCTACTTTTAGTGCTCTGGTATGTATGCACTGTGCCAGGCACACTGAAAGTCATATAACTATTATCAAAAGGATAGACCACTAACACTTGTAGTCAGACACAGAAAGAGCCACTTATACATTCATCCAGGCAACACCTATACATGCTGTAGTATGAAATCTACTTATCAACTAATAAAGTCAGTGAAATATGTAGTAAAGTAGTCTCATAATATAGTTGCTCATTCAGAGAAGCAGTGATTTAAACATGGTTTGGGCCTAGTACTGATGAGCCTGAGTGTTCAGTTTTACTGTCAGTTTGACTTGGTATTACAAAACCTTGACAAGTGTTACACACCCATTTTAGTGAAAAAAACATACTCCTTAGTTAGGCTGTAGGTACACAAACAGAAGGATGGTATGTGATTAAATGTAAAAATTGTCCTAAGTTAAACTGACTTAGATGTGCACTTTCAGGCTGATATGCTCAGGTATATATGTACTGTGCATGTCATACTAGTGATCATAGGCCTGTTAATAAACTGAAAGAACACTCAGACTACCAGTTAAACAGTGAAAGAGGTATTTATATATTAGTGCATGCATGTAGACAGCAGCAATGTATACTGTAGTATCAAATGTAGCTGCCAACTGATACAATTACTCTGCTATATAGTCAAGTACTGTCATAACCTAGTCATTCATTCAGACAAGCTGTCATTCGAACATGGTTTGGTGCTACTAGTGGTGAGCCTGGGTGTCCAGTTTTACTGTCAGCTCGACTTGAGATTACAAAACGTGCTTGCAAGTGTTACTCTTTAGTATAGAACACGTACACCTTAGGTAGTCTGCAGCTAGGCATAGAACAGGATGGTTTGTGATTAGAAGGTGAAAGATGTTTTTCTGAGTTTAAGTGACTTAGATGTACACCTGTAGACTGGTATGCCCACATATATATGTACTCTGCAAGCCAATCTGAAAGTCATATGTCTATTAAGGAAAGGATAGAGCACTGACACATCCACTCACACACAGAAAGAGCAACATATACAATTGTGCATACATCTAGACAACAGTTATGTATGCTATAGTATCAGAGGTAGTTGGCAACGTATACAGTCGCTCTCACATGTAGTCTTGCAACCTAGTCACTCATTCACACAAGTAATCATTTAAATATGGTTCAGGCCTACTACTGGTGAGGCTGTGTGTGCAATTTGAGGTCAACTTGGCATTCGAAAACCTGGTTGACAAGCCTTACAGTCTCCTTTTACTATACAAAGCTTACCACTTAGGTAGGCTGTAGATAGGCATACAGCAGGGTTCTTTGTGATTAAAAAGTGAAAAACGTAATTCTGAGTTTAAGTGAATTAGATGTGCACCTGCAGACCAGTATGCTCAGGTATATTTGGACTCTCCTACACGTACTGCAAGTCATGTAACTATGAAAAAAAAGGGTTGACAACTCACACACCCAGTTAGACACTTAAAGAACACGTATACATTCATGCATACACCCAGACAAGAGCTTTATATGTTGTAGTATGAAACCCCATTGGCAGGTGATAGAGTCACTCCAATATGTAAAGTACCATCATAACCTATTCAAACAAGCAGTCATTTAAACAAAGTTTTGGCCTCCTACTGTTGAACGTGAGTGTCCAGCTTTATCGTCAGCTTGAGTTGGGATTGCAAAACCACAAATCCTGCTTGAAAAGTGATACACTCCCACTTTATTCCAGAATACATACCCCTTTGGTAGGCTGTAGCTAGGCATTGAGCAGGATGGTTTGTGATTTAAAGGTGAAAGATGTCTTTCTAAGTTTAAGTGATGCACACTTTCAGACCAGAATGCCCAGGTATACATGTAGTGTGTCATCGATATAGCTAGTTATATTGCTAATAACAAAAGGAATAAGTCACTTATACACAAAGGAATCATAAACTGATCCAGGGAACAAGGCATTCACATGTGAGATGTACTGGTCTGCAGTACACACCAATTGAATGTTCATGGAATGAAAGTTCTTCCTGTTTCTGTACACCTGTTCACTGACTCTTGGGGAGATGATAGCTATGTGGGTGCCATCGATGACACCTATCACATGGGGTATGTTGGCAAAGGCATAGAAGTCCGACTTGATGGCAGGGAGGTCAGCACTTTGGGGAAACCTCACATAGGACTGCAGGTGTCGTACAAATGCATTCAGGAATCTGGACAGTATAATGCTAAACATTGGCTGTGAAAAACCTGCACCCATGCCCACTGTCACTTGAAATGAGCCCATGGCCAGGAAATGGAGTGCAGAGAGCACCTGCACTTCAGTAGGGATGGCATGCTGATTACGATTAGCCGGTCTCAGTGCGGGAGCCAGTAATGCACAAAGTTCATCAATAGTAGAACAAATGAGTCTGTAATTGAGAATGATGTGACTCTCCACCATGGTCAGTAAATCAACAAGTGGTCTGTACACCGATGGGGCCCTCCCTCGCCACAAGGGTCTGTACCTAGGAGAAATTGAAAACACGTGTGAGGAACACACATACATCTGCACACATTGTTTCTCATTCAGCACTGCTGGCATGGTTGTCGACGACACAAATGCTTAGTGTGTGTGACATTACAGCAGCATGACCACAATAATATATCAGGACTGGTCAGGTGAGGTAATGTATACTGTTTCATGCCTATGGGTGTTTAGGGGACAATAGGGCCTGCATTGTGCTGATGAGGGTTTTACAACTGCTTAGTTAAGGCCAAAATGTCTGCCCCCTGTAATCCAGAAGTGTTGTGGTGGAAGTGACCTCATACCGCTAGCGGTTGACGTAATAGCGAAAGGCGGTGTTTACCGCTGTGCACAAATTCATTGGTTAACATGGTTGTCAATGGGCATTCTTAGCGTACCATGATCGCGGTGACGGTGCACACCACTGCAGTGCATACGAGAACTTGTCACCCCAACTTCACTTGACTCCCTGATCTCGTGCATGCAGGTACTCCACTGAGTGTACTGCTGTGACCTGCCTCTGGTCATAGAAATGGCGCGTGTTGGATTGGAATTGGAGAAGCTCGTGGACGGGGTCCTGCCCCTGTACGCCAAGCTCTATGGTCGGCCAGAGGTACAGGTGAGTAGGAGGATTGGGGGCATGGATGTGTATAATGGTGGTAGATGGCTGCATAGATGTGTGCATGTGTGACACTGTATAGTCCAGGGTTCTTGACATGCTGCGTGTGTGTGTGTGCTGTTAGGCTGTTTAAAATGCCCATCCCATAGTGGACGTATAGCCAGCTGTATATTATTGGCCATTGTCTGACCTCAGTGCTACTTTTTCTGTGTGTCCCTTATAGGTATACAAAGTCAATTATACATTCATACAGACATCCAGACAGCAGCTATGTATAGTGCAGTGTGACACCTAGTTGCCTACTAATGTTGTTGCTCCACTATGAAATCAAGTACTCTGATAGCCTAGTCATTGATTCACACAAGCAGTCCTTTAAAGATAGTTCAGGCCTACTACTAGTGGGCCTCCTGTGCAGGTTTACTATCAGCTCTACTTAGTATTAGAAAAGCTGCTTCACAAGTCTAGGTTCTACTTTTTCTACACAAAAGACATCCCCTAGGAAGATTGTAGGTAGGTCACACAGCACTCTGGCTTGTGATTAAGGGGTAAAATGTGTCCTTCTAAGTTTAACTGACTTAGGGCCTCATTTATGAGGCTCTAGCAGCACACTGTGCCACTGGAGTGTCATCTTCTTACACTCCAGTGGCGGAGTGTGCCTGCCCATATTTACAATGCCATGCAAAGCCATCTTGTGTGGCTTTTCATGGCCTTGTAAATTTGGACCTCTTTCACGCATAACACTGTGTGAAAGGGGTGCTCCGTGGGTGTTGCATGGGGTGTTCTCATGCAACACCCATGAAACCCAAAGGAATCTGAAGCATTCCCAGATATATAAGTCTGGGAACACGCAGGTTCTTACGCCAACTCAGGGGTGGCAAAGAATGATGCAAGGGAAAGAAATATCTTTATTTCTCTACATTTTGCACACATAGAAAGAGGAAAACACTTCTTGTGATTGTTTTAGTGCAGGGAGGTGTCACTTCACCACAACGCAGACACACTTGCACCATGGTGCCAGTGTGCCTGCTCTGGCAATAGGCAGCAATTTGTGCACCAGCGCAGGGAGAGAGGACAGAAGTGTGCTATATCTTGTAGAAATGGCAAATTTCTGCCTTTTCCTGATGGTGCAGAGTGGCACAGCAAGGTTCTGGCTGCACGCCGTGCATCACGGGCTTCGAAAATTAGGCCCTGTGGGAAAATTGGGCTGATTGCAGAAGCCCCCTAACTTTTTGCCCCCATTTTTCACTTATGCAGATGTTTTTCTGCTAAACAGTTCCAGGGCATGTCCTCTGATTAAAGTTGTTATGCAAATGAGGCTAATTATAACTGGCTGTACCAACCTACCTATTAGTCCCTAGTATATGGTAGGGCATTTAGGTTTAGGGACCCAAGCATAGGAAATACACCCATAGGTGCACAGCTGTGGCTCCCAGTACCATTTTAAAGGCACGCCTGCCTTGCTGGCTGCTTTTAAGTTAAAGTTAATCCCAAATTCAACTTTGGAGTCAATACTTCTAAAGTCTTAATCTACCTTATTTGTACATATAAGTCACCCCTAAGGTATGCCCTAAGTGTTCCCAGGGTTGTGTGCAGTGTAACTATAAGTATGGACTTTATAAAATATGCTTTATAAGCCCAGGTGAGGGAAACATAGCTACATTTGTTTTCCCCTATTGTAGTGAAAGGGCTCCATAGGCTAACATAGAGAGTCCTTATTTAAAAAAAATGAAGTCTTATTTTCCATAGAAGAGAGTTAAAAATGGCATGTTTAGTATCAAATTAAACATTATAATAAATCATCAACTTGCCACTGTTTGATTTATTATATCTTGTACCCAGGAAGAGTTTTAGCAGTCTTACCACCAGTTTCAGCCCTGCAATGCCCTGCTCTGAATGGTCAGCCTCTGGCAGCCTGATGAGGTGTGAAGTGGTCTGGGCTGACACAAAGGAAGCACCTGGTGGGAGGAGATATGCCTCAGTAGATAGTAGAACAGGATGGGGCAAAATCAGTCAAACTTGTCTCCAAAAGAGGGACAGCCACTGTACTGCCCCCCCCCGATTGCCTGCAAACCCAGACAGCCAGGTGCCCCCTCAGCCAGACCTAAACTCGAAGATGTAATTTTTGCCAACTTGGATTTTGGAGGAATGTTTCTCCCTGGGATTGATCTTTGTCACACTTCCCAGAAAGTGGTCACTCAAGAGGGTGGTGGCCTGCACATGATTGTTCAAGAAACCCCCCCAGCTTTCTACCCCAGGAGCAAGGTTAAAATAATAAATAACAGAGCTGCATCCACCTCATATCCCTATAGGAAGAAGACAAAAAGAAGAAGGACTGCCCTGCTAGACCCCTGATCTGCACCTGGACACTGCACTCTGAAGGACTGCACCAGCTGCACACTTGGGCTTCACCACTGAAGGGATTTTGTCTGTTTTCTACTGCTTCAAGAAGTGACTTCCTGTTGGCTACCAGTAGAAAATAGCTGACCAGAGTCCCCTCCATCAAGCCCTAAAGAAACTGACCAGCTGACCAGTGACCAGTGGTCATTGTTGGATTGGAGCCAGGTGCATTCTGGGAGTTGGAGTTCTAACCATCAAGAAGCAACTCAGAGCTTCTGAAACCTTGGGGTGAGTTGTGAACTTCCAAAAGACTTTCAAAGACCTTCTGGAAGATGATCCAGAAGTTTGGAAAAGTTTGGAGCATCTTTGGAAAAAAAGCTCCATAAGTGGAACGACCCAACGTAGTGAGTCAAGTCAGATTATGTTGACCGCTACCCAGGCTGATTTGCAGGTTCATCCCGCTGAAAAGCTCTGGAGCCCCAGACTTCCAGGATTTCATTATATGAGAGAGTTGTCCTGAACAAAAGCGCACTCGCAACTGGTCATTATGGAATGTAGCAAAGACAGCAACTTACAGAGAATTCTTTGGCATTTTCATTATTTCAGGCCTTGAATTTTCAAACATCTCTGGACACGTGTTTCTGGGTTAATCCCTTCATCAACATTTCCTTCCTTTTTCAAAGGCAAACTGCCTGGCTGCTCAACAGATTTAATTGCAGGCACCTGATATCAGTTGAATACCATTTTTTTCCCAGTGGACCTCAAGTGAGCTGCAAAGTGCATCCTGGTAAAGGTAGTCCTGCACATTTCAAAATTATATCCCAAGTGGGTTGCTGAAGCCAAACAAAATAATAACAAAATAAAACACAGTTCATTACTCCAGTGGGCATATTCAAAGTAAGAAAATCGTTTTTGCTGCAAATGTGTGTGTGTATATATATATATATATATATATATATACGTATATATATATATTCACTGAAAAAAACAAAGGTTACAGGGACGTTATAGTTAGGTTCTGACTTTACTTGTAGAAAACCATAGAGATTCAGCGGCTATAGTTAGAGTTCTATTTAGTGACTATAACTCACGCCCATGGTAACTATAACTTGAGCCCTTGCCATGTACAGTTTTCTTATCAATAATTTAGTTGCATATGTAATATGTGGAGTAATTACCTAACTATAACTACCTAGTGGCAACCGCCTCTGGGTAATATATATATATATATATATATATATATATATATATATAACAGCAGGACTTTCTTAATTAAATAGAATAGAAGGCATCACCTGGGAGGATGAATTACTATTGATAACTCTTAATGTCGTCAGACTATACACAAGTAAAAAAAGCCAGGATGAAAAGTAGGGAGGAACTGCTTGCCCCTAGACCTCCTCAAATGAACCAATCCAACACACAAGCTAGGTTAATCATGACATACAATAACAGGGCAGGTGAGATAAAGAAAATACTACATAATCATTGGTCTATTCTGCTTGTAGAAGGCAGCCTTACTTATATATTTGATGAGAACCCTAGAGCGACCTTTAGGAAGGGAGTCTCATTAAAGGACATGCTCAGAAGGAGCGATATTGGTGGAGCCAGTGACACTGGAACATCCATAAAAGGTTTTTTCCCCTGACTTAACTGTAAGGCATGTAGAAAGAGTAGGGTTGTCGCTGAATATAAGTCACCATTGTCGGGTATCACTGTTACTATAATATCGCATTTTACCTGCTCCTCTGACTTTGTCATTTATGTTCTCAAGTGTCCCTGTGAACTTTGGTACATTGGGAGTACCATAAATGCTGCAAGGAAGAGGGTATTGGAACACATGAGAGCCATTACCCACATTAACCAACATTACCCTGTGACTTTTAATTTTCAACTGAAACATAGTTGTGATGCTTCACAACTCAGATTTTTTGTCATTGATCGTATACCCAGTAACAAAAGAGGTTGTGAGAGAGTCAAGGCACTCAGGCAGCTACAATGTCAGTTTATAACTAGCCTCTACACCCAGGTGCTGAAAGGGCTTAACAATGATGTGCAATTATTAGTTCACTTAGGATGATATCAGATGCATAACAATTTCAGAAGTCCTTAACTGTGGCTGGGTCTCTTCTTGCTATCTCATAGGTTTTTGTAGCTCTCATGCCCTTATACAGTAAAATGTATCCATATTTTTCTCCTAGCACTTAGGATGGTTACCTGCTTTTGAAACGTTTTAAAACTCATTTTGTTTCATTTTTTCACATGTCCTAATTTCACAATTCACTGGGAGAAATTTTATCATATCCTTCTTCAGTTCAGTCATGCTTTGGGTGTTCTTGTTTGCTATCACACTGTTGCTGCAATAAATTTGTAATAAATTTGATTTCGTACGCAACGCAGACTAGAGTGCATTTTATCAATCCGGGGAGTTGTGGAGATTGGACTCAGTACTTGTTTGATATTATTTGAGATACCCTACCCCGATTAGCACCCCCACCATAATCTGATAGAGTGATAACAGACCCTGGAGACTGATCAGTGTCAAGTTGGGTCTTTTTGTCCATGGAAAGTTTTGGGTTGATCCTTTAAGTGGGGGTCGAGAAAAAGAGAAGGTCAAAATAAGTGTATTTCCCATGTTATTTCCCATAGGGTTTTTGAACATGCCTAGAGCCCAAACCGCTGGGTGGAATAACACCAAATACGACAGAAAGGTAGCTTTTGGTCCAGAAGGCATACTTTCTGATATATGGTGTAAATCTGTTCAGTAGTTTTGGAGATATTAAGGGAAATCCAAATTTGTATATCTAGAAGAGCAAATAATTTGTGAATAGTCCCAATGTCATGCAGAAATCTGATTGTCTGCCAATACTTCACCAGGAAGTGTAGTCAGCCAATTTGGTACTTGACTTCAGCTGAGTCCTAAAACAAATGTGAAAAAAAAAAAAAAAGAGGGGCAGGGTAGGAATACCGTAACCCCCTAGCCTTGGTTCTGAGGTTCCCCTGGGACTCTGCCATGGTGAAAAGCATGAATATTCATGAATTTGCTGTGAAATAAAAAAAAACAAGTGCATTCTCCTGTACTTGTTTTTAATTTTGTCCCCGGGAGGGCCAGGTCCCAGGGGCATTGCATCTTTATTAAAGAAGGAAGGGGTGCACAGGGCCCCCTTCCTAGGGCTCTTAAAACCCCTGGGGACCACCACCTCCTCAGGGCTACATTGGACAAATAAAGGAGAGGGACACACAGACCCCCCTGGACCCTGTGGACAACCACCACTCTCGGGGTATAAGTAAACAATGATGCACCAGGCTGCACGGCCCAATTCCAGAGACCGCCACCTTCCTGAGGCTATATTTAGAAAATGATGTGGGGGCCACACAGATCCCCCAGGCCCTATGGGCCACTGTAAGGAAATGCCTCCTTGGCATGGTTACCCCCTGAATTTTTGCCTTTGCTGATGCTAAGTTTTGATTTGAAAGTGTGCTGAGGCCTGCTAACCAGGCCCCAGCACCAGTGTTCTTTCCCTAACCTGTACTTTTGTTTCCACAATTGGCACACCCTGGCATTCAGGTAAGCCCCTTGTAACTGGTACCCCTGGTACCAAGGGCCCTGATTCCAGGGAAGGTCTCTAAGGGCTGCAGCATATCTTATGCCACCCTGGGGACCCCTCACTCAGCACAGACACACTGCTTGCCAGCTTGTGTGTGCTGGTGAGGACAAAATGAGTAAGTCGACATGGCACTCACCTCACACTGCCTATGCAGTATAGATAAGTCACCCCTCTAGCAGGCCTTACAGCCCTAAGGCAGGGTGCACTATACCATAGGTTAGGGCACCAGTGCATGAGCACTGTGCCCCTACAGTGTCCAAGCAAAACCTTAGACATTGTAAGTGCAGGGTAGCCATAAGAGTATATGGTCTGGGAGTCTGTCATGCACGAACTCCACAGCACCATAATGGCTAAACTGAAAACTGTGAAGTTTGGTATCAAACTTCTCAGCACAATAAATGCACACTGATGCCAGTGTACATTTTATTGTAACATTCACCCCAGAGGGCACCTCAGAGGTGCCCCCTGAAACCTTAACCGACTATCCGTGTAGGCTGACTAGTTCTAGGAGCCTGCCACACACCAGACATGTTGCTGGCCACATGGGGAGAGTGCCTTTGTCACTCTGTGGCTAGTAACAAAGCCTGTACTGGGTGGAGATGCTTATCACCTCCCCCTGCAGGAACTGTAACACCTGGCGGTGAGCCTCAAAGGCTCACCCCCTTTGTTACAGCACCCCAGGGCACTCCAGCTAGTGGAGTTGCCCGCCCCCTCCGGCCACGGCCCCACTTTTGGCAGCAAGGCTGGAGGAGATAATGAGAAAAACAAGGAGGAGTCACTGGCCAGTAAGGACAGCCCCTAAGGTGTCCTGAGCTGAGGTGACTCTGACTTTTAGAAATCCTCCATCTTGCAGATGGAGGATTCCCCCAATAGGGAGAGGAATGTGACCCCGTCCCCTCGGGAGGAGGCACAAAGAGGGTGTACCCACCCTCAGGGCTAGTAGCCATTGGCTACTAACCCCCCAGACCTAAACACGCCCTTAAAATTAGTATTTAAGGGTTCCCCAGAACCTAGGAACTCAGATTCCTGCAGCCTAAGAAGAAGAGGACTGCTAAGCTGAAAAACCCTGCAGAGAAGACGGAGACACCAACTGCTTTGGCCCCAGCTCTACCGGCCTGTCTCCCCCCTTCTAAAGACACTGCTCCAGCGACGCTCTCCCCTGGGACCAGCGACCTCTGAATACTCAGAGGACTGCCCTGCATCTAGAAGGACCAAGAACTCCAGAGGACAGCGGCTCTGTTCACCCAAGACTGTAACTTTGTAACAAAGGAGCAACTTTAAAACAACTTGCGTTTCCCGCCGGAAGCGTGAGACTTGACACTCTGCACTCGACGCCCCCCGGCTTGACTTGTGGAGAACAATCACTTCAGGGAGGACTCCCCGGCGACTGCGAGACCGTGAGTAGCCAGAGTTGACCCCCCTGAGCCCCCACAGCAAAGCCTGCAGAGGGAATCCCGAGGCTCCCCCTGACCGCGACTGCCTGCTTCTCAGAACCCGACGCCTGGTAGGGACACTGCACCCGCAGCCCCCAGGACCTGAAGGATCCGAACTCCAGTGCAGGAGTGACCCCCAGGAGGCCCTCTCCCTTGCCCAGGTGGTGGCTACCCTGAGGAGCCCCCCCCTTGCCTGCCTGCATCGCTGAAGAGACCCCTTGGTCTCACATTGAAACCTATTGAAAACCCGACTCGTGTTTGCACACTGCACCCGGCCTCCCCCGTGCTGCTGAGGGTGTACTTTTTGTGCTGACTTGTGTCCCCCCCGGTGCCCTACAAAACCCCCCTGGTCTGACCTCCAAAGACGCGGCTACTTACCTGCTGGCGGACTGGAACCGGGGCACCCCCTTCTCCATTGAAGCCTATGCGTTTTGGGCACCACTTTGACCTCTGCACCTGACCAGCCCTGAGCTGCTGGTGTGGTAACTTTGGGGTTGCTCTGAACCCCCAACGGTGGGCTACCTTGGACCTAAACTTGAACCCCGTAGGTGGTTTACTTACCTGCAAAAACTAACAAACTCTTACTCCCCCAGTAACTGTTGAAAATTGCACTGTCTAGTTTGAAAATAGCTATATGTGATTTATGTGAAAACTGTATATGCTATTTTGCTAATTCAAAGTTCCTAAAGTACCTACCTGCAATACCTTTCATTTGAAGTATTACATGTAAATCTTGAACCTGTGGTTCTTAAAATAAACTAAGAAAATATATTTTTCTATACAAAAACCTATTGGCCTGGAATTGTCTTTGTGTGTGTGTTCCTCATGTATTGCTTGTGTATGTACAACAAATGCTTAACACTACTCCTTTGATAAGCCTACTGCTCGACCACACTACCACAAAATAGAGCATTAGTATTATCTCTTTTTGCCACTATCTTACCTCTAAGGGGAACCCTTGGACTCTGTGCATACTATTCCTTACTTTGAAATAGTGCAAACAGAGCCAACTTCCTACAACCACCACCTCCCAGTTGCTATACCTAAAAAATGATGCAGGGGGCCGTGCAGACCCCTCTTAGCCCCAGGGACCACCATCTTCTATGCAATCCTTAAAAAATTATGTGGGGGGCCAAGTGGACCTCTGGGTCTCAGGTACCACCATCTCCTAGGCCCAATCGATTTTTTAAAATGGAATTGGACCGCACAGCTGTCCTCCCAGGCCAGATATAGCCCCTGGGATCAACACTTGTCTGGGGCCAGCCCGTGCAGGGCAAAGGAGGGGGGCTGCGCTCCCCTTCTTCTCCAGTAGCCATATATGGCCCTGGGGGCCACCACCCCTAGGGCCGGCTCCTGCTATCACCCCAGGTGCCCAACCAGAGATGATAGATGTTTGATTTTGCTTAGCAGGAACTGTGACAGCTCCTGACAAGCGAAAGCAAACACTCCACTCCCAGCAGCCAGGAGAAAATGCTCCTGCTTGCTAGAAGTTGAGTTTTTATCTCTTTCCCTGCCACAGACATGCGGTTAGGGAAAGAGATAAAAGTATTACTCCCACACATGAAGCTGTATTTCCAGAAACTCCCTGCATGTGGGAACAATACCCACTCCTGCATGAGACAGTGAGGTGGCTGACACCGCTGACACCTTGAGGCTCCCCTCGCGGTCCCCGACATTTATTAAAAATAATAATTTAATCCTGCTCTACATATTTATATTAGAGATAAATACGCAGGGCAGTAGTTATTGTGGCATGATGTTCATTACACAGAAGGCAAACCTCAACAGGAAGCACTTACAGATATGAACAAACTGAGGGGCATATTTAAGAGCCCCTAATGCCTCCAGAGTGTCACTTTGCACTGCATCATATTTACAAGGTGGTGTTAAGCCACTTTTTGTGGCTTAAAGCCACCTTGTAAATACGGACCCTTCACAAGCAGCACTGTGCTAGAAGGGCAGTCCAAAGGGGGTTGCTGTGGGAATGCCACAGCAACACCCATTGCATCTTGATGCTGCCCCAGATTTAATAGTTTTCGTAATCTGTAGTGGACATTCATCACAAAGACCACCTTCTGCTGTAGGAAACAACACGGGAAAACACCATGCATCTATGGTGTTTTCCAATATACTTACTAATTCTCCTTTTGCTTCCTTCATTTGATAGAGCTCTTAAAAATCACTCATCATATCTCTGGAACGTAGAAGGTAAATGCTGTAATATTCATATAATTCTTCTGCTTTGCCTAATTCAAAATTGTTGAACTGAGCAGAAGCATTTGATGTGAAACTTTGTGTTCTTATACAAGTAACATGTTCTTCTACATCACTATTTTTATAAAACACATTTTCAAATTTAAGGTATTGCAAAGCTCTCTTAACTCTATCAGTGCTCACAAGTTCCTGTCACTTTTGTTTCTCTTTGGTAGTTATTCCATTTACTTGAACCACTATTGGTTATTCCACTTCTTGATCCCCTCCTAATGTTTCAATATACTCCTTCATATTTAAAGGCAAATACACAACTTTACCATTTACACCTTTTAGTAGTTCTGAAGGAGGTAATTTCTTGTTGTTTGTTTTCATTCTAAGAATGGCTTGGAAGAAATGTACTGTTTGTATAAGAATAGTCTTATACACATTCAGGTTTTGAAGCGCAGCAGAAATTGAGAAAACTTCAAATGTATTATGAATTTCTCTGGCAGCCATTTTATTATTGTCCAGTTTGTCAATACAATATTTACAGAAACTCTGGCTTATCCACAAGTCAAACCCATATACAGCAATCAAAGAACAAGTTTAAATCACAATATTAAATCACTCTCTTCTGTTGTTTCACAAATAGCATTTTTTTACTGATTTGTAGTTAGTTTGCCTCAAACAAACACACAACTTGTCTGGAATTTCTGCACTTGTTCTTACAAATGCATTCATTTCTTTTTTTTTTATTCTCTAGTATGAGACTTTTCATTATTGTCCTCCACAACCATCTCCTTCTCTTTACTTGACCTTTCAGGCCAAAGCATTGCAACTCCATGTAATCTGTTACAGAGCTGACTTCAGAATGAATGCCTCTCAATAGCATGTCATTTAGTTTTTGAAGATGGATAGCTGGACTTTTATACAAAATACAATTTTCTTACAAGATTATGCATTTTAGTGTGCTGCACGGACAGCATTCATTTTGATGGAAAGTACTGTCACAAATCTAATGTGATAAGAAAGCCAACAAATGTCCTTGAAGGATTCTTAGGGTCATATTTAAGAGCCCATAGTGCCACTAGAGCATGACTTTTAGTGACACTCTGGTGGCACTATGCACTGCACCGTATTTACAAGGTGGTGTTAAGCCACTTTTTGTGGCTTTACGCCACCTTGTAAATATAGTACCTTCACACAAAACACTTTGTGTGGAAGGGGCGTGCAATGGGTGTTGCTGTGGGTGTGCCACAGCAACACCCATTGCATTTTGATACTGCCCCAGATTTGCCAGTTTTTGTAAACCTAAGGCAGCACCAAAATCTACCACCACCCCGTGGTGTTAGGGTGGCAAAAAATGGAGAAATGCTTACATTTCTCCTAATGTTTTGCTCTTTCTATGTGTTATGCCTTGTGCAGCACACATAGAAAGAGCAAATTTGGAATATAAGATTGTTTTTATGGAGGAAGGTGTTCCGTCCTGCACAAAAACAATCTCCTCTTCAATGCATCCATCCGTGCACTTTGGTACAAGGGTTGCTGTGTTGGCACACAGCAGCAAATTCAGCGCCAGTGCAGGTGGAAACACAGGGGTGTGCTGTATTCTATTAAATACAGCTCATCCCTGCATTGTGAAAATGATGGTGCGCGACGCTGCACCATCATTTCCCCTTAAATCTGGCCCTTAGTCTCTCAACTCAACAAGGATCAAGGCTTTGGAGTACTTTTATTTCTTGTTTCACAGTTCCTTTGCTGTATTTGTTTAAGATTTAAGAAAACAGTCTATGTTTGTCAATAGACTGTTGTCTTATGTTGCATATGTTTCTACATTTCCACTCAAAACCTAGATTTTGAGGTTGTTGACCTAATAATTCATTGGCTTTTTCTTCAGTGTACTTTCATTCATTTCATATCCATGACAATCCATGTCAATTTCAAAGACTAACTGATTTTCTTGGACATTTCTTCCCTGTTAGAAATTGTGTCTCTAGTTGGCAGAGGTATGTACCTTGTCCAAGAAGGGACCACAATCCTATACAGGGTAAATCAGATGCACAACCTAAATCAACCTGTGCTCATCCTCTGGTAGCTTGACACAGATCTGGCAGGCTTAAATTAGAAGGCAATGCCTAAAGTTCTTGTGTAACACGTATATACAGTAACACAGTGTAAAGCACCACAAAAACACTAAACATCAGTTTAGAAACATATAAAAAATGTGTCTGATTAAAACGAGACCAAAACCACAAAAAAATCCAGTCAGTAGAAGCTGAGATATGAATTTTTAAAGATTAAGGGGCATATTTATACTCCGTTTGTGCCAAATATGCGTCGTTTTTTTCGACGCAAATTCGGCGCAAAACTAACGCCATATTTATACTTTGTCGGTAGACGCATCTAGCGCCAAAGTATGAGTAAAGAGCGTCATTTTTTTGCGTTAACGCCTTCCTTGCGTTAATGAGATGCAAGGTAGGCGTTCCCGTCCAAAAAAATGACTGCGACGCAAATGCGTCATATTTATACTCCCGGGCAAAAATCACGCCCGGGAGTGGTCGGGTCAAAAAACCCCGCATTTGCGCCTCTTTTTAACGCCTAGGTCAGGGCAGGCGTTAAGGGACCTGTGGGCTCAAAATGAGCCCACAGCTGCCCTCCCATGCCCCCAGGGACCCCCCCTGCCACCCTTGCCCACCCCAGGAGGACACCCAAGGCTGGAGGGACCCACCCCAGGGACATTCAGGTAAGTTCAGGTAAGTATAATTTTTTTTTTTTTTTATATATTTTTTTGGCATAGGGGGGCCTGATTTGTGCCCCCCTACATGCCACAATGCCCAATGACCATGCCCAGGGGACATAAGTCCCCTGGGCATGGCCATTGGGCAAGGGGGCATGACTCCTGTCTTTACTAAGACAGGAGTCATGTAAATGGCGTCTGGGCGTCGTTAAAAATGGCGCAAATCGGGTGGAGGCGATTTTTTGCGTCAACCTGACTTGCACCATTTTTAAGACGCCCTAGCGCCATTTTTTCCAACGCCGGCGCTGCCTGGTGTACGTGGCTTTTTTCCACGCACACCAGGCAGCGCCGGTCTGCTTGCGCCGGCTAACGCCATTCAATAAATACGGCGCCCGCATGGCGCTTCAGAATGGCGTTAGCCGGCGCAAAAAATTTTGACGCTAAACTGCGTTAGCGCAGTTTAGCGTCAAAAAGTATAAATACGGGCCTAAATGTGAAAACAGTGCTTAGCAGACTATAGTGGTAAAAAAGTTAATTGTGGTCACGAAAGACCAGTGTAAATCCAAAATCCAGGCCAGCCACAATTGAGGGTAGGAAGGCTACACAACCCATGAAGGGTCCGCTGAACAGTGCCTTTGTTGGAGCAATGCGTTTCTGCTGCACTCGGAGAGATGTATTACTTTTTAAAGTTTGTAGTCGGGATTCCATTTCTGAGGCCCAAAACTGGAGGGGGCACCTCAGGCAAGGGTAGGACTCACGGATGGTGGAGTCCAGCAGCACCAGGAGAGTTGTAAACAGTCTTTGATGTCCCTGAGACTGCTGGAGAACAAGGTGCAAGCCAACAATCCATTGGAGACTCCTGGGTGCAAGGATATAGAGACCATGCCCAGTCCTTCTGACAGCAGGACAGAAGCAGCTGACAGAAATCCAACACAGCAAAGCAAGTAGCAAAGTGGCAGTCCCTCCTACAATCCAGAATGCACTAGGTCAACACAGCAATGCAGTTGTAGAGTGGCAGTCCCTCCTTGCAGCACAGTAGTCCTTTGTCCTGGCACAGTGTCCTTGGTTCCAGTAAAGATCTGATTTGGTGGGGTTTGGGGTCTA
Organism: Pleurodeles waltl; assembly: GCF_031143425.1. Taxonomy (NCBI): domain Eukaryota; kingdom Metazoa; phylum Chordata; class Amphibia; order Caudata; family Salamandridae; genus Pleurodeles; species Pleurodeles waltl. The sequence goes on from NC_090439.1 coordinate 563,501,746, forward strand.
GTATTAATACTTTGGTTCTGGAAGGTGGAAGAAACTTCCAGGCATTCCTTTCAAGTCCACAAGGTCCCTGTTCTGCCCTCCCTGGTTCCAGTCACTCTACAGGATGTTATGCAGCCCTTTGTGTGGGGAGAGGCACAGCCCTATTCAGGAGTAAGTATTAGCTCCTCCCACCCATCTAGTCCAGGAAGATCCATCAGCCTGGTGATAGGCCGTCAATAGGAAAATGCCACACCCGAGTTCCCTTTGTATGTGACTGTCTAGTGTGACTGCACAAAGCCCAGTGGTCATCTACCCCAGACATGTATTCAGAGACAGACAGAGGCACAGAATGGTTGAAGTAAGAAAATGACAACTTTTTAAAGTGGCATTTTCAGACTTTCAATTTAAATCCAACTTCACCATAGGTTGTGATTTTAAATTGTGAGTACAGGGACACCAAACACCACATTTCTATCTTTTCCCAATTAGAAACTACATAGAAAAGATGTTTTAAGGTAATCCCAATGTTATCCTGTGAAAGAGATAGGCCTTGCAGTAGTGAAAAAGACATGTTTTACTATTTAAACATGTTTAACTTAAAAGTACATGTCCATCTTTTTAAATACACTGCAATCTGCCCTTGGTGCTAACTAGGGCCTACCATAGGGGTGAGGTACATGTAATAAAAAGGAAGGTTTGGGAATGGAAAGTGGGTACACCTGCTAGGTCGAAATGGCAGTGGAAAACTGCACATACAGGCTCTGAAGTTGCAGGGCTGACACATGCATGAAAGTCTACTGTAGTGGGTGGCACAACCAGTGTTGCAGGCAGTACCATATAATTTACAGGCCTGGGCATATATATGCCCGCATTACAACCATGGCGGTAAATGCCGTCTGCCGCTGTACTGACGGCCACCAACATACCGTGACCACGGTGGTATTCCGCTACGGGTATTATGACCCACACTGAGAAATCCACCGCAATACAGACACCCACACAACTCCGCCAGAGCAAAGGTCAGTGATAGCCAAACACACACCATTACGCCAACAGGAATACTCCCACATGACCTATGAATCACCACTGCAGTCTTTCAATCGCAGTAAACCATTGGCGGTACACACCACTGCGCTCAAAATACACACACATTTACAAAACACCACCACATTGGACAATTCAAACTACACACACCTGACAGACATACACACACCACACCCACAAACTCACACCGCTATAAAACACCCACCCACATTACCCACAACCCTTTCAATGAAAACAAAAATTGCCAACACAGAGAGACACAAGCCAGGAGCACCCACTCAATCAGAGCCACAGAACACCATCACCCATACACCATCCACGTACCTCGCAGCATACACCACAACACATCACCCCACTTCACCCCACATATCACCCCAAACATCCTCACACATATCACACACACCACATCCATGGCACCCCAAAGACACCCCAGGTTCTCTGAGGAGGAGCTAAGGGTCATGGTGGAGGAAATCATCCGGGTAGAGCCACAGCTATACGGATCACAGGTGCAGCAGATGTTTATTGCAAGAAAGATGGAGCTATGGCAGAGAATCGTGGACAGGGTCAATGCCGTGGGACAGCACCCAAGAACCAGGGATGACATCAGGAAGAGGTGGAACGACCTACGGGGGAAGTAGCGTTCCGTGGGTGCAAAACACCAGGTAGCAGTACAGAGGACTGGCGGTGGACCCCCACCTCCTCCCCCACAACTAACAACATGAGAGGAGCAAGTCTTGGCAATAATGCATCCTGAGGGCCTGGCAGGAGTAGCAGGAGGACTGGACTCTGGTAAGTCAAATCTTTACTACTCCCCCCCACTTGCATGCCATCACAAACTCCTACCCCTACCCTCACCCCATCACTCCACCACCTCACATATACCCCACCATCACAACCCACCCATCCCAATACCAAGCCCTGCAAGCAACACCAAAGCATGGACCCCCAACACAGCCCTGCATGGACGCCCATCACCACAGCAAGCCCAGTAGAGAGACTCACCTAGCCCACAAAATCACCACTCACACAAGCAAAGCTGACAGGGAAATCACAACCATACAGGGAAACACACCCATGCACAAGATGGCACACGCAGATACATTAACACTGCATTTGCATCCCCACAGGACCCATACTCAACGTCACCGGAGAGGAGGTGTCAGCTAAATCCAGTCCCCCCCGAAGAGGCCCACAGTGACGACAGCAGCTCTGCACGCCTGGTTCAGGATGACCAACCTGGCCCATCAGGGACCTCAGGACAGTCAGGTACCCTGCCACAGTCCAGAGCCACCACAGAGCCTCCCCCCTCAGAAAACACCAGCACAGCACCCACCCAGCGGGCCCATGCCACTGTCCCCAGGACACGTCAATCACCAGTGTGTCCCCCACTACAGGGATCCCAGGCATCCCACAAACACAGGACGATCAGGGTCCTGGGGTCAGTGGCAGTGGGGATACGGTTCAGGGGACAGAGGCACAGGACAACAGGGATGCTGGGAGGACTGCTGTGCGACAGGGGGAGGACAGGCTCAGGGAACCCACTCTCTACGAGGCACTCTCCAACATCCCAGGAGCATACCACCATTCCCAGGAGACGATGGGCCTGATACTGGCCAAGTTGCAGGAGACCCAGCAGCTGCTGGAGGGACAGTACCTGGGGATCAGGGATGACCTAACTAACATCTGCACCATCCTGGTCAACATTGCAGGGGTGCTGGCTGATACGACCAAGACTATGAGGGAGGCAGTGGCACAACAACGGATGCCTGACACTGGCGAAACCGATGAACAGTCTTCCACCTCCGCCGGTGCTAGTGGACAGGAGGCCCGCCACAGGACCAACAGGCTACCAGCACCCCACCCCCTGCCGAAGGAGAACCACCCCGCAAACGGTCCCTGTGATCCAGGCAGAAGCCAGAGAACATTGCCATGACCCCCGCCAGGAAATAAGACTCTCCTGATTGTCACCCTTCTGTCCCACTCTGTCATCCTGTCCACCTTGAACAGCCATTACTCCCCTTCCTATGCCCCATTGGACAATGCACCTGTGATACCAAGAGACTGAACTCTACCATAGACTTTCCTCCACCATCCGCCCAGCCCATTGCACATCCCCCTCTACTTATGAGCACCTAAATAAACACCCTTGGAACAAATACTAATCTGGAGTCTGTCAAATGGTTCACAAATGCATTAGTACAACATTATCAAAGCATTGCAACTCAAACGTACAGTGAAATATACTTTGGAATGACCTTTGGTGGGCAGCAGTACACATAGCAGGAGCCAGAGTGGGGCACAGAGATCTGAAAATAGAGATGCCAAAGGGTACAGTAAGTGGTCATTGACTTAGGAAATAAGGCTGCCATGTACAATGTCCATCTTCTTCCTCTGCCTCCTCTTCCTCACTGTCCACAGGCTCCACCACTGCCACAATACCATCTCCAGGCTCATCCTCCTGCAGAAAAGGCACCTGGCGCCTCAAGGCCAGGTTGTGCAACATGCAACGATGATCTGGCACACCTTCTTGGGTGAGTAGTACAGGGATCCACTTGTCAGATGGAGGCACTGGAACCTGGCCTTCAGGAGGCCGGAGGTCCGCTCAATAATCCTCCTTGTTCGCCAATGTGCCTCATTGTAACATTCCTCTGCCCTTGTCCTGGCATTCCTCACTGGAGTCAGTAGCCATGAGAGGTTGGGGTAACCAGAGTCACCTGCAAATATCAAGGGACAACTGTTAGACACACACTAACCCTTATGGACAACCCCATACCCAGACACCAACTTATACTGAGTGGGGACATTTGACTCACCTATTAACCACACCCGGTGCCTCTGGAGTTGGCCCATCACATATGGGATGCTGCTATTCCTCAAGATAAAGGTGTCATGCACAGAGCCAGGATATTTGGCATTCACATGGGAGATGTACTGGTCCACCAAACACACCATATGAACATTCAGAGAGTGATAACTTTTTCTATTACTGAAAACATTTGTTAATTCCTCCGGGGTGGGGCAAATGCCACATGCATACCATCAATGGCACCAATGATGTTGGGGATATGACCCAGGGCATAAAAGTCAGCTTTCACTGTGGCCAGACCCTCCACCTGGGAAACACGATGTAGCTGCGCATGTGTTTCAGCAGGGCTGACAACACTCTGGTCAACACATTGGAGAACATTGGCTGAGACATCCCTGATGCCATGGCCACTGTTGTTTGGAATGAACCACTTGCCAGGAAATGGAGCACTGACAGGACCTGCACTAGAGGGGGGATACCTGTGGGCTGGTGGATAGCTGACATCAGGTCTGGCTCCAATTGGGCACACAGTTCTTGGATTGTGGCCCGATCAAGGCTGTATGTAATGATAATGTGTCTGTCCTCCATTGTCGCAAGGTCCTCCAGGGGCCTGTACACCGGAGGATGCCGCATCTCATATTCAGTCTCAGTGTTTGAAGCCTATGGAAGAGAACGGTGAGCAGAGGGTCATATTCCCACATCTGTTCCACTAATGATGATTTGTTTACTTTACAGAAACAAAATTTTAACCCGACTGTCAGTTGCCGTGCCGATGTCTGCTGTGACGCAGTTAGGTGTCGTACCCTGTGCCCCCCTGAAATGGTGGATGCCTGACCTGTGAGGAGGGCTGAGTGGAAATGAAGTAATGTCGCTGGCTTTGTGCGCCATGGCGGTAGGCGGTCGATGACCGCGGTACAACTTCGCATTGGTTATCATTGGGCCCTATGGGTTTCAGGAGGCAATGGCGATGTACGCCGGCAGTGACGGTACGCACCGCCGAGGATGTGACCACCATTTTCAATCTATCCACTCACTTGCTACGTGACCTTCAACAGGAGAGGACCTACACTGCAAGTGCTGCTATGACCTGTGCCTGGAAGCGACAATGGCTCATGTGTCAGGGGAAAGGGCCCCTGCCTTCACTGTGGAGGAGTTGGAGAAACTGGTGGATGGGGTCCTACCCCAGTACACGTTACTCTACGGTCCTCCAGACAAACAGGTGAGTACACTGTGAGCATGATGCGTGGGCCATGAATTCATGGAGTGCTGTGTATGTAAGCCACATGTAGGGGGGTGGCAGAGGCGTCCTGGCCAGAGTGCAGCATGTAAGGTGGACAATGTATGTGTGTCAGGGGGTGGGAGGTATCTGGTGGGCCATGAGTCTGATGGTCTGGACGGTTGACTAATTCCCTTATCTGCTGACTTTTCCCTGCAGGTCCGCACCCACCAAAAGAAGGGTATTTGGCGTGTCATTGTCAAGGAGGTGGGGACCCTTGGGGTTTTTTACAAGAGGAGCACCCACTCCCGCAAGAGGTGGGAGGACCTGCACTGCTGGGCAAAGAAGACGACGGAGGCCCAGCTGGTGCTGGCCTCCCAATGAGGAAGGGGTGCCCGTCGCACCATGAACCCCTGATGTTCCAAATCCTGGCGGTGGCCTATCGGAAGTTGGGGGGCGCTTGGAGGTATCACAGCAGCCACAAGGGGGTGAGTACAGAATCTGACTCCTGACTTTGCACGTGTTAAGAGGTACCTGGGTGGGGGATGTGGACTATGGGTGCCCCTAGGCCAGGGAGAAAATGCCAGGGTAGGTCCTTTGTTGGGCAGGATCTGAAGCACTCCTACCCCAATAGTGTTAGTGGACATCTACTACTGGGCAGGGTCCTGTGGGTTTCTGGTGTGCAGCTGATGGCGTTAGGCATTGTACCCCATGGGCTGGTGACTATCTTAGCAACTGGTTGGGCATGGCCTAGTGCATAGGGCTGCTCCCTGTGTGTTGTGTCCGTGAACAGTAGTGGTGTTGCTGGCATTGACCAAGTGTATCCTCTGTCTCTTCACCCTCCTTTTTGTTTTGTCACCCTGTCCTTGTGTGCATTAGCATCATCTGGAGGAGGAGCAGAGGCACCGGCTCCAGAGGGAGCTGCATCCCACATGGGCCTCGAGGCCGAATCCACTGAGGAGGAGGGCACCAGTAGGACGGAGGGCGAAGGGATCACCATGACGGGGACAGGAAAGCAGACCACAGACAGCGACTCCTCCTCCGATGGAAGCTCCCTGGCGGTGGCGGACACCTCTGTGCCTACCCCAACAACAGGTACAGCCGCCACCCACTCTACCAGCACCGCCCTCCCAACAGCCCCTCAGCATGTTTCCCGTGCCTGCTCACCCACGCATCTCAGGCTCTGCCCCAGTCAGCCCTGCTGCCCTCAGTGAGGAGGCTATTGACCTCCTGAGATCCCTCACTGCTGGGCAGTCAACCATACTCAATGCCATCCAGGGTGTCGAGAGGCATTTGCAGCAAACAAATGCATACCTGGAGGGCATTCACTCTGGCGTGGCGGCCCAAGAGAGGGGATTTCAGGCTCTGGCCTCTGCACTGATGGCAGCCATTGTCCCTGTGTCTAGCCTCCCCCCTCCAACTTCCTCTACCCAGTCCCATTCCCCTCAACCCCAGCCTACCCCAAGAACACCTTCAGACCTGCATTCACCCAAATCAACACACAGAAGTGATTCAGGCAAAAACAAGCACCACACATCATCCCACAGGCACCCGGACAAGCACCATATCCATGCATACACACCAACATCCACTGCCTCCACTGTGTCCCCCTCCTCCTCATCATCCACCTCCCTCCCAGTATCGTCTTCACTCACACCTGCATGCACTATATCCTCATCCACTACCTCCATCACCAGCACACCCATTACTACTCACTGGCAGTCACCACCCCCACATCCATTCACACGTCCCCTTTGTCCTCTCCCAGTGTGCCTGTGACCCCTCCTCCCAAAGTACACAAACGCAAGCACCCACCCGCCCAATAGCCAACCACCTCACAACAGCATCCAGCACATGCACCTTCACCCAAAACTCATCAGACAGACACCTCCTACCACCCCTCCCTCTTCCTCCACTCCCAAACCCTCTCCCTCTTCCCGCCCCAGTGTGTCTAAAAAGCTTTTCCTGGCAAACATTGACCTGTTCCCTACCCCACCCGTCCTTCCCCTCGGACCAGGGTGTCCAGAATCCAGGCCAGCACCTCAGCCACCTAGTTGGCATCTGCTGTGGTATCTCCAACTCCCAGAGCCTCAAAGGGGGCCAGCCAGTGTGCCACCAACCCCTGCAAAGGACCAAACCATTCCGCCACCTGCCAAGGTGAAGAAGGGGGTGACATGCAGCAAGGGTAAGGAGCACGAACCACCCAGCAAGGCATCTTCCAAAACTCCAGCTGCCAGAGCCAAGGTCACAACAGCATCTGCCAAGGTGAGGAAGAGGCAGAAAACCCAAGGAAAGACACTTCAGTCGTCAGAGGCTGCAGGTGAAGGCCTGGTGCCCACCAGCAGAACTGCCAGCCCTGCCACCTGCACCGCAGGCAGCACCACCAGCAGCCCTGCCACAGGCACGGCCGCAAGCCCCGCCACCTGCACCACCGCTGCCACCACTACTGTCAGCAGCAGCATCCCCAGTGGGCAGCCGTATGAGGCTGCAGGAGTAGGGCTGGGGCCTACCTCCACCACTGGCAGCACCGGCACCTGCACCACGGCCAGCACCGACAGCAGCCCCGCCGCAAGCAGCGCCACCTGCACCGCCACCTGCACCGCTGACAGTAGGACCACTACCAGCACCAGCAGCCCCAGTGGAAACCGTGGGAGAACCTGAGATGCTGGGCACGGAAGACCGCAGAGGCCCAGCTGGGGATTGCCCCCCAATGAGGAAGGGGTGCCTGTCAGAACCTGACTCCCCTGATAGCCTGAATACTGGCAGTAGCCTACCCAGAGCATGATGGGGGCCTGAGGGCGTCACAGCAGCCACGAGGGGGTGAGTACAGTGGCTGTCACAACAATATTCTTTAGATGGCATGGGATCCGGGTGGTGGGAGTCAGTTAGTGGGTGCCCCTTAATGCCAGGCCAGACATTGCAGCGTTATCCATGTAATGGTTGAAAGGGAAAACAAGGTAACCTAGCTAGGTTGCATTCAATGTCAGACAGGGCTTATTGGGTCCCAGGAGCTGTGCAGTTAGCAGTGTTTGGCCCTCATCTTGCTGTGGCATCTACCCAAATCAGTGGCAGTGCAATTCATAGTGCTCAATCTTGATCCCCGTGTGTGATGGTGCTGTGCATGCCAACTGTGGTGTTGGTGCAGTAATTGACCCAGTGTTCTCTTTCTCTCTCTCTCCCCCTTTTATCATCTGTCATCCTCTCCTTGTGTGCATTAGAATCATCTGGCGGAGGCGCAGGGGCACCGGTGACAGAGGGAGCTGCATCCCACAGGACCCAGGAGGCAGAGTCCATCGACGCTGAGGGAACCAGTGGGAAATACGGCAGAGACAGGAGGTGACAACACTGACTCAGATACCTCCTCTGATGGAAGCTCCCTGGTGGTGGCGGACTCCTCTGTGACCTAGTCAGCTGCAGGTACAGCTGCCACTGCCCGTACCAGCAGCGCCCTCTCAGTGGCTGCTCAGTGAGTTGCCCGTGCCCGTCCACCCAGGAGGTTGGGCATCTCCTTCGCCCCAGGCACCTCAGGCGCTGCCCCAGGGAGCCCTGCTGCCCTGAGTGAGGAGGCTATTGACCTCCTGAGATCTATATCTGTAGGGCAGTCAACCATTGTGAATGCCAGCCAGGGGCTGGCATCCCAGATGCAGCAATGCAATGCATTCCTGGAGGGCATCCACAGTGTATTGGCGGCCCAATAGAGATTGATTCAGGCTCTGGCCTCCTCTCTGCTGGCAGCCATAGTCCCTGTCTCTACCGTCCCACCTCCAACTACCACTTCCCAGTCCCAGTCTCCTCTACCTCAACCCATCCCATGCACACATACAGACAAGCATGCCACAAGACAACACACAAGAGTGGCACAGTCAATCACAGGCACTACATTTCAACACAAAAGCATTTATGCAACACCAGACAGTTGCAGACACAACCACATCCACTGCCTCCACTGTCTTCCCCTCCTCCTCCTCCTCTTCCACCTCCTTCATAGCCATGTCCACACACCTCACCTGCATGCACTGTTTCAACAGCCACCACCAGCATCACCACACCAAGCAGCACACACACCTCACTAGCAGACACCGCCACAACATACGTGCACACGTACCCTGTGTCCTTTCCAACACTGTCTGTCCCCCCTCCTAAAGATCACAAACACAAGCACTCAGACACCCAACAGCCATCCACCTAACATCAGCACACTCCCCATGCACCTGCACCTAAATCCAGCAGACGTACTCCTCCAACAACCACTCCCTCAACCTCCACTCACATCCCTCCTCCCTCTTCCCACCCCATCATCCCTAAAAAGCTTTTCCTTGCCCAACTTGACCACTTTCCTCCCTATCCCCCCTGTCCTGCCCGTAAGAGCAGGGTCCCAAGGACCCAGGCCAGCACCTCAGCCAAACAGTCCACGCGGACAGTGGAGGTACCTCCTAGTCGTGGAGGTAAGACAGTGATGGATCCCAGTCCACCAGCCAGGAAAGGTAAGGATAGCACAGCCACTGACATGAAGGGGAAGAAGTCCTCGACTCCTGCCATGAAGAGGAAGGAGGCCGCACCTCCTGCCATGAAGGCAAAGGAGGCTGCACCTTCTGCCATGAAGGGGAAGAAGCCCTCGACTCCCGCCATGAAAGGGAAGAAGCCCTTGACTACTGCCGTGAAGGGGAAGGAGGCCGCACCTCCTGCCATGAAGGGGAAGAAGCCCTCAACTCCTGCAATGAAGTGGAAGACACCCTCGACTCCTGCCATGAAGGGGAAGGAGGCTGCACCTCCTGCCAGGAAGGGGAAGAAGCCCTCGACTTCTGCCATGAAGGGAAAGAACCCCTCGACTCCAGCAGAGGCTGCCAAGTAGGCACCTTCACCTGCTGACACAGTGTAGCCCTCACCTCCAGCAGAGGCTGTCAGGGTGACACCACCACTAGTTCTCACAGAGCCCTCACCTCCAGACGAGGCAGTGCAGCCCACTCCTCCTTCAAAGGCTGCACCTTCACCTGCTGACATAATGCAGCTCTCACTTCCAGATGAGACAGTGCAGCCCTCACTTCCAGCAGAGGACATGTAGGGTACCCTCCTGGGACTGCTGTACAAGGAGCCCCCTCCAGAACCAGAGGGCAAGTCACCCACCTGGAAGACTGTGGCCTTGCACTCCCCAGCACAGTGAAATGGGCATGGAGCTCCGTCCAGAGCCAGTGTTAAAGTTCCCAAATGTGGCTGAGGTGACCCCCACCCCATGCCTCTGAGGTACTTGCCCACTTACAAAATTTTGCCCCTGCAGAGTACTGTGAAGATGATGGCAGGAGACAAGTTGGGCCTTGGACTGTGCCCTGTGGCCATGTGGGCCCTTTGTACTTTGGACTGGGCATTGGCCCTTTGTGGACAATTGTACATATCTAGTTCATGGGGTGGCTTTTCTCTTGCTAATACATTTTTTAGTACTTCCGAAATCCGGTCCTTGTTTTATTGTGCCGAGTGTTGTGTGCCATTGGTTTACGTCTGCAGCTGGTTGTGTGTATGGTGTGTGTGTGTCTGGTGTGTGTTGTACGTGTGTGTGTCACTCTTGTTTTCCTCCCTCCCTCCCTCCCTTGTGTGCTAGGTGGCTGTACTCACTGTCATCGTCTTCGTTGGCGTTGGTGTTCCAGGTGGAGCATGGCGTAGAAGAGCATTGGGAAGACTTGAAATTCTGGTTCCATGGTGGCAGCTGGGTCCTCTGTGTACTTGTTGGTGAGTCTTTCGTTTTCTGTGTTCTGTTTCCGGCAGGATTTTGATGGCATTGGTATTGCCCCGGAAATCCTTGCGATTTGCTGTGTCATAATATGGTGGGCAGTACTTTGTCTTCTGCCTGGCTCTTCATAGCGACTGCCGGCGTGTGTGGTGTTAACACCCTAGTGGATGGTGTGGTACATTGACTCACCACCATGGCCATAGTTTACCAGTAATTACCACTGGCCTGTTGGTGGTAATTCCGCCACTTTATCACTTACCGCCAGTGTCATGATGAGGGTCTATTTGTTCCTAGTATATGGTAGGGCATCCAGTTTTAGGGCCCCCAGCATATGGGGTACACTCATAGGTGCACTGCTGAGGTACCCAGTTTCATTTTAAAGGTGGGCCTGCCTTGCGGGCTGCTTTTAAATTAAAGTTACCTTCAATTCGACTTTGGAATTATAAGTGCCTCCAAAGACTTAAACTACCTTATTTTTATGTATGAGACACCCCTAAGGTGTGCCCTAAATGACCCTGAGGCTGGATGCTATGTAACTATAGGCTCGAAGTTTATAAAAGATGTTTTATAAGCCCTGGTGATGGAAAAATAGCCAAATTTGTTTTCCCTCACTCTAGTGAGTGGGCTTCATAGGCTAGCATTGGGAGACTTTATTTTTAATAAATAAAGTCTTACGTTTGGTATCAAACCTATTGTATTAATAAATACAACAACTTGCCATAGTTGAATTTAATATAACCTACTCAGGGAAAGAGTTTTAGAACTTTACCTGAAAGTTAACAATTTCAGCTTTGTAGTGCCCTTCTCTGATTGGCCAGCCTCTGAGGTGTGAAGGGGCCTGGGCTGAACACAAAGGAAGTGCCTGGGGTGGTGATCCGCCTCAGCAGATGGTGAAACAGGATGGGGTAGAGCAGCCAAACTGGATTTCAAATGAGGGAAGGACATGCAAGGCAGCTCTGGAGCTCTGCCATTTCCTGCAACTCCAGACAACCAGGGGCCCTTCTGCATAGATTATGAGACAGCTGGAGAGGGGTGTGTTATGGGAACTTAGCCATGCCAGTGGATGGGCTCAGCCAGTCCTAACCTCCAAGATTAAATTCCTGCCATTTTGGATTTTGGGAGAATTTTGCTACCTGGGATAGATTTTTACCACACTTCCCAGGAAGTGGTCACTCAAGAGGGTAGTGGCCTGCACATGATTGGTCAAGAGCTCCCCCGCTTTCAACCCCAGGAGCAAGGATAAAATTGGTAGAGCTGCACTCCCACCTCAGATCCCTACCAGACAAGAAGAAGAAAGACTGCCCTGCTGGACCACTGACCTATCCCTGGCTACTGCACTCTGAAGGACTACACCAGCTACACACTTGGGATTTACTACAAAAAGGACTTTGCTTGGCATCAACTGGCTCAAGAAGGGATACAAGCTAACAAGAGTCCCCTGCATCAAAACCTGAAGAAACTGACCAGCTGACTACTATCCAGTGGTAATTTTTGGATTTGAGTGGGTTGCATTCTGGGAGTTGGAGTCCTAACCCTCAAGGAGCATCTCTTACCTTCTGGAACCTTGGAATGAGTTGTAGACTCCTAAAGGGCATTCAAAGACCTTCTTGAAGAAGATCCAGAAGTTTGGAGAAGACAGGAGAACTTTTGGTAAAAAGCTCCATAAAGGGACCGACCTGACGTCGTGAGTCAAGCTGGCCAATGTCGACCGTAACCCGGCCTGACTTGCAGGTTTATCCTACTGAAAAGCTCCACAGCCCCAGACTTCCAGGATTTTATCAGGGGCTCCTGGAAAGGCAATCCTTCAATGTAGACTTGAAATCGGCTTTCTGTGGAGGTTTGCCGACTTCAGAGAGGAAAAGCTTCAAAAAAGTGCCAAAGAGTTGACCGAGGTTTCCCATGCAGCGTATCCGAGGAGGGCTCCAGAGACATTGAATCCAATTTCTAGTTTGGCCCAGAGGAAGATTTCCATCCTTAACAATCGACTAAGTCCAAAAGAAGAATTCTTCACCGACGTCTCCTGTGACGTGTATCCGAAAAGGGCTCCAGGGAGGTCAGATCCAATTTGCGACTTTGTCCAGGTGAAGAAAAACTTCAAAAAAAAGACTAAGTCCAAAAGTTAACTTTTGATGAGGTTTTCCACTTGTTGTAGCTGAGCAGGGCTCCATGGCGGTCAGCCTCAAATTTTTACTCTGCCCTCGTCAGGGTGCGACCAGATATCCTGATTGACGCTTTTAGTTTCTATGCACTAAAAAACATGTATTCTTTATTGGATTTTTAAAGATAAAAATATTATCTATTTTTAGAAATTGGAGTTTACATTTTTATTGTGTTTGGAGTTTTACTCATTTACTGTTTTATGATTTTTAGATGCCTTACACACCTGTCTTCTAAATTAAGGCTTGCCACTCATTGCTAAACTAGCAAGGATTGAGCTGGGATTAATTTATTGAGAACTAACTGGACCTAGTGGGGGTTAGTGACCTATTGCTAAGTGTAGCTACTTACCTGCCCTTACTAATAATTCACTTTCCAACAGTGACCTTACTTGGATGTGTGGGATGATTGGAGACTTCTGTTTCTCCTCCTGTTTCCTTGGCATATTCAAATGTCTGGTAGAACTGCAGAAAAATAAAAAAAACATAATATTTCTTTCTGCTTCGTATAGACTTATTACTAGTACATCAGAGTGTGTAGAAGGATTAAGAGAAATGCCAGGCAACATTTTATTGTGCTTCATATTCTGCATGCTACAGTTCCATAAAATACTAATCTTATATCACAGTAATCTGTAACAGCTGTCTCTCTAAGTGATAGCTTAACCACGATTAACTGGTTTGCGTACAAGACGTCTTGGAGATACTATGTCTTGTGTAACATGGCTTTATAAGCAGCGAGAAATCTATTAATATGACAGAACATAGTAAAGGGTGTGTGCACAAGGCCTCAAAGAAAGACTAGCCCCTCTGCTACTGCATATTACCAGAAGGAAAATGAGGAATAGTTAAGTTTGATTTAAATAAGATTTTGCAATAGAGCTGTATTCAGAGTGATTACCTCACATCTATGACAACATTCCCTCTCTACTATGCACAATGGTGTCTCTTCTGAGATAGCATGATGTATGAATGGCTTTACATACAGTATGTTATTCATTGATACCTCTAAAGAGAGTACAGTGCTATTGTAGAAGGTTTTAGAGAAAGTCTAGGCCTTCACATACCAGATTTAAACAGGGTACAGTATGGTTCTAGTACTGTTTCATGAAACAGTAACTGCTTGTTACACAAGCCCATACAGAGTGAATGGGTCACACTTATCTCCTGATAGCCTTTTACAGGTTAAACAATGGGTGTGAAGGGCATTAGTATTAAAGGCATGTGTCTTAACAGGTGTTTTCTCATGGTGAAAAGGATGCTTGCTTCAGTTCACAAACAGCTGTTACTGACACTTCCGAACAGGATAAAAGATGCATGTAGAAGAATGTATGCAAACATTAGGGTCCCGATTCACAAAGGTAAGCCTTAGACTTTTGGTCTAAACTTAGACCAAAAGTCTAAGTTTACAACTTTAAGAATGCACAAAGGCCATTTACGAGCATTTATGAGTACTATCTTTCATACGTGGGATGGGTCTCTGGGTGGATTTTAGGATGGATCTGTGCCCTGAGTGTGGACCTATTGATAGCAGTCATAACTGCCATTTGAGAATTCCCAAAGTTGTAATATTAGACTTTTGATCTAAGTTTAGACCAAAACTCCAAGTTTACCTTTGTGAATCGAGCTCAACACCTTCTACTATCACACCTTAACAAACTTCAGATTCTGTATGGTTCAGTTTCAGGAGGGAGAGGCTCCTTTTCATATAAGTGTATATATACTAAATGCTTCTTTTTTTATTACAATGCAGACTGTCTGCTCAGAGATCTTTTGTGGTGAGGGCTGGGTGAGATAGACTGTTCTAACAAAGTCAGCTTTCTCTAAAAATGTTTCCCTTGGTGAATAGGGTGATTAATTCAGTACAGTAACACCACCCTCTCTCATGATTCCTCTGAACATAATAGATAGTCTCTGTAGAATCATTAACAGAACAAGTTGGGTTGGCTCTGTGCAACTATATTTGAGCATGGTATACATTCTGCATCATAAAGTTTTTTCAAACAATGATCTTAATTCATATTACCCTGTTACAGCAGTCTCTCTAAGTGACACCTCAACAGAGACTTAGGGGTAGATATTAGAGCCCCTTGCACCATAAGGTCACCACATTAGAGTCATTTGTTTATGCTAATGTTGCAGTAATATGGCAAAAATGCTGAACCAGATTTTCAAAGTGGTGCAATGCATGCATTGCTCCACTTTGTAGCCCACTGTGCCACATTATGCCTGTACCAGGCATAATGTATGCAAGGGGGTGTTCCTCTGTTGGGGGGAGAGAAAACTGGCGCAAAGAAATCTAAATATTTGTTTTTTCTGCATTTTTAATGCTTGCCCAGAGCAAGTGTTAAAAGGGGGCAAACCATTGGTTACAATGGTTCCTATGTACTGTTCAGGGTTTGTGCCAAAATTCTGGTGCTAACCCTGAACAAAACATCATTAGCATAACAAATTCTGACAATATTTCCCCCTACCATGCGTCATGGTGCGCACACATGGTGGCGGTAGTGGGGCGCTAAGGGGCATAAGGAAAGTGGCTCTGCACTAGGTGCAGCACCACTTTTCTTAAATCTTCCTGCTACTGCTTTGTGTAGAAGACCTTTGAGAGCTAGTATGTTCTGTGTAACATGGGTTTATGAAGAGCAAACTGTCTACTGATACAGAAAAAAGAGTGTGTGTAAAACGCCTCAAACAAACTCTAGCCCTTAAGCTACTAAATTTTACTAGAGAGGAGATGATGGATACTTAAGTTTGCCTTAAAATGAGGGGTTGTTATAGAGTTGTATACAGAGTGTTTGGCTCACTTCTATAGGAACATTCCCTCTCTACTAATAGGTATGTCAGAAGTTATAGGCTGAGTGTAAAAGGGGATAGTAAATCATTCACTCCTGCCCAAAGCCATCTCTACTGATAGAATATGGACTATGAATAGGTACTTCTGAAGAGATGAAAGGGTTGGTGTAGGCATGTTCTAGAGAAAAAATAGGCCCTCTCCTACCAGACTGAAACAGGCTCTGTTTGGTTGTGGTACTGTTTCATAAAACAGCTACCTTTGGTTACCCAAGCCTATACAGAGTAGATGGTTCAGCTCCCCTTCTCTCCTGACATCCCTGTGCAGGATAAACAGTGGGTGTTTAGGGCTTCAGTAATAGAGCCATTTGTCTCAACAGATGAGTTCCCATAGTGAACAGGGTGTTTGATTCAATTCAGAAACACCTATCTCTCTGCTGACATTTCTGAAGAGGTTAAAGTATTCTATTATCACACCTTAACAAACCACATGTTCTGTATGGTTCAGTTTCAGGGCCCCTTTTCTTATAAATGTATCCAGGCTAAAAAATCTTTTTTTAATAGTAACATAGTCTGTCAGCTCAGATATCTCTTCACAGTGAAACAAGGATGTGATAGACTTTAATGACAAAGTCATCCCTCTCTAAAGATGTTTTGTTTGAGTGAATAGGGTGTTTAGTTAATCACATTAACAACACCATGATTCCGCTCAGTAGATAGACTCCACAGAAGCATGAACAGAACAAGTAGGCCCTGTGAAACTATATTTCATCATGTTATACATTCTGCATAATACAGTTTTGTGAATGATCCTATCTCATACTAACCTGAACAGCAGTCTCTCTAAATGACAGTTCAACGCAGAGCTAATATTTTGTGCAGAAGACCTTTTAGAGCTAGTACCTCTTCTGTTACAAATAAAGAGCACGTTATCTGTGAACCAAATTAAGGGTGTGTGTAAAACATGTCTTTTTATTAGCATGTTGTTAATACACAATTCAAGTCAATGCACAGCCAGCCACACAATTCGGGGTGGTATCCATTGGCATTACGTTCCCCAATAAGTCAACAAACACCACTGTTTTTCAAGTCAGTACTCCCACCTCAATAGTTTTCAGTATAACTCACTCCTGCACTAACCTGAATCAGGTTAACAGAAAATCAACATACGATCTGCCCTTGCCCCCCCGTGCTCTGCCCATTATCCAAGGCTCCAATCAGTGATATTCAAGTTGCTGCAAAAGAGTCTCTATACTTTCCCACTCAATTGTTGTGTAACTCATAAGTTCAGTGTCCGCCTCCATGGCTTCCTCCCCTCTGCACCATCTGGTGTATGTACATCTCAGGACTCCCCTAAATTTCAGGTACCCTCATCATCTTGAGTAGGATAGCATTAATCTCAGACAAGTCATGGATCAAAGCTCCCCACGTGAGCAGCAATCATCAAGCTTTTTATCACGCCTCACTCTTTTCATATAGACGTCTTCTGCCCTCACCCATTCGGTCATGTACTCTGGTGGGGGGGTCTCGGGCACATCCATCTAATGGCTGTGTGCCATTAGCCACGGGTAGTACAAGTAGTGCAACTTTCCTGCTAAGTTTCTTATGTTTCCTATCAGGCACCAGTCCTAATAGGCAGTGATTTATCTCCTTGGGGATTACCCAGTCTGTTACTCCATGGCATAGTTCCAGGACCTCTTCCCAAAAGCGTGCAACTTGGGGAAGCTTGACACCACATGAGAGAAGTCCACTGGTGTGCTTCTACAGCAGATGCACCCCTGGTTCTTAGAGAAGTAGATTGTGTGCTGGCGTTTAGGGCAAAGATGAGTGACATGGACGATATTAAATTGTGTGAATTTGAACCCCACGTGCTCTCCTGTGTACTGTAGCGCACTCTCTGCCTTTAATGGGATTTGCTGCTAGGTCTCTTTATCTTCAAAAGTGACAGTGGTCCATCCAACAGTAGGGCCCTGTATAGGTTTGTAATATGTCTCTGACCTCCTACCAAGGACAATACCATGACCACTATCTGCATAGGTGTGGCTGCCTCAGGGAATGTAGGCCATAGTTGTCTTGCTCTGGCAACTATTTCATCATACTAAAGGAACTGTTCCTGCCCTAGTCCACATTTCTCTATTGTGTCTTGCATTGTAATAAATCAGGCTTCCGAGTAGATATCATTTAATGTAGCACACCCCCTAGTACGCCATTGGTCTACAGCCATGGACTGTGCTATTTGTGCAAATGGTCGGATCTTCCAGAGTTCCAGCTCCGGTGCATGGGGTGCCCTACGGATTTCTTTGTGCACTGATATCTCTCATATATTGGGCATATTAATTGGATCGCAGACAGTGTTGTCCCAGGTACTCTGTTGTCACACACCAATAAAGCACCTTGCTCATTGTCCCTGTAGGTGCCAGCCTGAAGGGACTTTTTCAAATTGCTCTCGCAGTTGAACCAATGGATTTGCACTGCAACTGAGCCATGAGGTGGTTCAATAGTGCCTCCATCGCCCTTTCTCCCACTCTACCTTGAATGTGGCAAGCTCTACTCTACATCTTTCCCCAGCCCATAGCAGTTCCACCAGGAGCCAATCCAGTTCCCAAAAGATTCTCCTGGAGATCTTGTACATGGTGCCTTGAAATATATAAAGGCAGCGGGGTTGTACTACCATTTTGATCAGTGCCATTTTCCTCATCAGTGAGAGCTTCAAAGTGCTCCAGAATGTAATATATTAACTAAGATTTGATATCACGGGGCCCTAGTTCAGTACATGATATTGCTACACCCCATGTGCTATATGCATTCTGAGATACAGGACACAGTGTATTTTCCAAGGAAGGCCCATCTCTGGGAGAAAAGCTACATCAGTACCTTTCAGTTGTCCCACGGGGAACAGTGCAGACTTTGATTGGTTCACATGATGTCCCGAAAGTTCCCCAAGCTCCCTCCATTCATTTGGGAGGATCAAACTGGTTGACACAGGTAAATCATTACATCATCAGCATATGGTGACACTGCATGGGTCATCCAGCCCAGCTGTACCCCCCAGTCATGCAACACCTGGCGGAGCTGACATGCCACTGGCTCCATCACCAGGGCGAACAGAAGTGGGGGACAGTGGGCATCCCAGCCTTATACCCCTTTGTAATTGGAACACCTCAAACACAAGGTTTCCTATGTATACACGTGGCTCTGGCCTTGTGATCAGCAATTTTATCCTGATAAAAAATGTGAGTCCTATCCCAACTCTTTCCAGTACATGCCATATAGACTTCCAGCTTACAGAATCAAATGCCTGCGTAACCTCAAGGTGGAATAAGACATTCTGGTCTGGCTCCAGGCAGGGTGCATAAAGCATGTATGTCATACGTTGCAAATTATAGAGTGTGTTTCTGTGTGGGACAAACTCTGATTAGGCTAGATGGACGAGTTTCAGGAGGTAACAGTACAAATGCATTGCCAATATATATCAGAGGATTTTTTGGCCCACGTGTAATAAGGATAGGGGATGATAAGAAACCACATCCAGGGAGTCCTTCCCCAACTTGCGTATCAGTACGACTAGGGCCTTTCTCGTAGATCTCTCCCCTCTCAAGGGCCTCTTGATACACCGGAACAGGCCTTAGTCTTGGGGAACATCCTATATAGTTCTACGGGCAGTCCATCACTCCCGGGGCCTTAGCTGTTTTTAGGGAGTCCATAGCCATTAGTATCTCCTGTTCTGTCAGAGGGCCCTCAAGGTCTGCTCATTCATCTTCTTCCAGACGCATCATCAAAAGTGAGACCAGGTAGGTCATGACCATATGGTCCAGGGCACCACTTGGCGACATATGCACCGTCTGGAGATGCTCCGTCAACATCTTATTAATGTCCTGTTGTGTTCACACCTCCCACCCTGAGCGGTCCCTAATGACTAGTATGGGGTTAGTGAATTTCTTTTGTTTGATCACCCTGGCCAGCATGCATCCTGTCCTGTCCCCATCCATGTGCAAACAGTGTCTGTATGTGAGTCTTACATGTTACTCCAGTCTGTCTCATAAGGATTATACCTGCTTTTTGGTCTCTGCCCATTCTGGCCATATTGCCTGGTGATGTGGTATGGCCATTTCCAGGGCTGCTAGTTCTCCTTCATGTATTATCTATTCTCTTTCCAACATTTGGCAGAAGCCTGTCGTGGTTGTCATACCCATCCCTCTGAGCACCAGTTGCATTTCATCCCATTCTGTTGCTTTATATTGAGCACCCACCCATTGCGTGTAAAGTAATCTGTCAGGATATATATGCTATCACCCCCCTATAAACTGGGACAGGAGGGCCTCTGCTTTCATTTGACAGAGCGGGACACAGGATATGTGTCTAGCCAAGGAGTAGGTCAAAAACAGGTGCAAATGGTCAGAGAGATATATGTCTGAATATGCTATGTCTGTCACCCTTAGCATTACGTCCACCTGTATTAGGAAATAGTCCAATCTACTGTACATGTCAGCTGCATATTCATGTTTCTGTGGGGCCCGTCTGTTGGAGATGAGGGACAGGTAAGTTTGAATTAAAATGAGAGGTCTATAATAGAATTATATACAGAGTGATTGGGACACTTCTATGAAAACATTTTCTCTCTACTAAAATGTCCATAGAGGTTAAAGGGTTCGGAGTAAAAGGGTTTAGTAAGTAATTCAACCTTGCACAAAGACATCGCTCCTGAGAATATGCTGTATGAATAGGTTCACAGACAGCATGGTCTCTACTGATGCCTCCGAAGAAAGGAAACGTTAGTGTAGAAGGTTTAAGACAAACACTAGACCCTCTCCTACCAGATATGTACAGGGTACACTTTCTTAGAAACCCATGTCTCTACAAAGACTTGTTTTCTGCAGGAAATGCTTTATGAAACAGAGCCCTATAAAACCACAGCAGTAAACACAATACATTTTAAAGGTGTAGAAGTTAAATAAATGACTGGTTCAGTTTTATAGGAGCACACGATCTGTCCTGACAGTGCTTTGGAACTGAAAAAGTACCACTGAAAGACTTTGTCTAAGAAAATGACCTATCTACTGAAACCTCTCCAAATGTTACATGATGGTTGTAAAGGAGTTTTGTTGGAAAGCCATCTCTCTAAAAATACTTTTTCTGTTGGTGAACTGCACATATAATTGTTTTATAGAAGACAACCCTATGTAAATACAGCCCAGAACAATAGGTATTAACAGTGTACAGAATATATGAAGTTCAAATTGATAAAGCCTTCAATGTACATCATGCACCTTCATAGAGTACAAATGCTTCAGTCTATTCCCAACATGCACTCTCTACAAAACACCTTTGTATAGGATCAAAACTCAGTGTTAAACATTTTAGTAAGGAATTTCTTCCTCATGCAAATTAATTTTCTCTGAGTCAGCTGCAACTATAAATCAATTCACTTAATGGACACTCTCTAGTGCAAAGACACTATGGTATATAGTTAACTGTATTTATGACAAACACTTTCCAAAAATGTATATATCCTAAGTTCAAAAATTAGAATTTACATCAACCATTCTTGAAAAGCACCTAAATAATGAAACTAAACTACCTCCTTAGCAACCTTTGAACTCATGAATATATGTAAGATACAATCAGCTAATGTTCAATACCAAGCACGTTTTTTATTGTTTAGCATTTTAAACATTCAAATTATTGTGACTTTCATATTAAATAAATATATTTAAACTTGTTTCAAATTATATTATTTTATTTTACTATTTAGTCAGAGACTTCATAATTAAATTACACTATATTTATGGTTACCCGAAAATGAAACTGTCATGATGGTAGCTGAATGCACTAGTCACTTTTAATCAATAGTCAAATGACCTCTGCTGAGCACAAGTCAAAGAGATTCCACTTGCTTTACCTCCAAACGACCAAGGGCAACCTCAGGTGTCTGGGGTTATGCAACACATACAAAAACCTTGAGACCAATCACATTAAAGCCTTTTATTTTTGTAGAGGGAAAGTCAGCTATTGGTTGACATTAATATAACCTCAGGCTTGCATTCTACACAGAAGAACTGTATCTGTATAGTTTTTGTCACCTTTTATTTTAGCTCAGTAATTTACATTCACTACCTGTGCTTTACTTGTATTGTTTTATAGTTGCTTTAACTGGCTAATACACACTCTTTTCTCTCCCTGCACCATCCAACTTGCAAGACTCTCACAAGATTTAAAAAAAGACCGTATGGCTGGGTCCCTCGGTCAAGTCCAATGCTGATTTTGTGAGAGCCTCAGAGGATTGTGCAAGGCCCCCACAGCAAGCTTCACCTGTAGAATGTGTCAATGAATCTTGTGAGACTCCCACAAGATCATAGTAATATTTGAAAATCAACCAATAGAAAAGCTCATGCTGTTTAACAAGTAACTGTGCACCATACAAACAGCAGTTGGTGAGAGCCTAACCTACTTTTCTAACTGCTAAAAATCTACCAAGTATATTTATAATGTTACTACCCTCCCATTTTTTACTTCTGATAAAACTCTATCTTGCTCCTGGAGCTTACTCGGTTTGTTGAGCACTCCTCTTGTGAGTGAGATCTCCATACTGCACAATGGTTCGTCTCTGGATTTTAGAACAAAACTTAATCGACTGGGCCAAAGAATATGCCGTTAATAGGGGAATTGACAGGAATCTTGGATTTCCAAACTTGGACATATCTTGGATTGACCATTGAGGTATGATGTGGCATCATTTGCTACCAATGGTTGATAGCATTTTTTTATTTTTTTATGTTTCATGCATAACCACTATCTATCACAGGGTGTATATACTACAGTCTACAGACACATAAGCCTCTGCACTGAAACCTGTGTCTTGAGAAATTTTCATTATTTCCTACCCTTTTACAATCCAGCAAAAGTCTTACGAGACCAGGAACACTCAAATGTATGTTCCACCCTTTTGACTTTCATGAGATTCTTGCAAGCTCAAACATTTAACCTATATTTTAACTATAATAACTCTATATCATAGGGCATGTGTCTTAGGCTGTGCCAACACACAAGCCTCTGCATTGAAACCTATCTCTTGAGAAAGATTGTCTCTACTACCCTACTTTTTTTTGATCCAGCAAGAGTCTTGTAAGATTGTAAAATCTCTTGAGGAGGAAATTACACTTTCCTTCATTACAATAGCGTTGCCTCACAGTCCACGTTAACAGGGTGTGGAGAAAATGTGGCCTTTCCAATAAGATCTTTTCATTCTATGACAATAGGTTGTGAGGAGAGATTTATTTTTCTCTCACATTTCACCCTAGACCAAAAACTGTGTATAGAAGAGTACAGGGAGGGACTAACCTTTCCACTGACACCTTGCATTAAGGTGACCAGTGCACAGAGTAGGGTGTAATGAGAGGCTTCCTCTCCACTGCCACCTTTTCCCAGGCTGAGCGGTGTTCATAGTAGGGTGTGAGAGGTACTCATCTCAGAGCTGAGACCTCTCTATCGCACAGCAATTATGAGAGGTTCTGGCCTTTCTGCTGAGACCTCTCCCCACTGCAATAACTGTGTACATTAGAGTGTGAAAATGGTTTTGCCTGTCCAATCACACTTTTCATCCAGGATGACACATATGCAGTAGTGCATAGGGAAACATTGTCTTCTCCACTGTAATTCCGGTTCCCTGATACAGGTCCATAAAAAATTGTTGTCCAGACATTTTCATTTTTGATTTGATTTTTTGGATAAATAGAGAAGAAATTTAGCTTGAGGGAACATCTCTGATCCAGGCTGAATTTTCTGGATGACATTTTTAAAAATTGTGGATGTGTTGCAGTGATGATGTAATATTTCAGGAACCACAAGACCTATGTAATTTTGGTGTCAAAACATAGGTTTTGGGGGTCAAGTAGTCTTGCATGGACATAAAATTACTCCTCAGAGGAACCCTTCTGCCATTTTCCAAAATGGCAGCTTTAAGAGAGGAAGAAGATAAATATTTAGAAATGAAACAAATAATAATGTTTGTAATCCTTTTATGTATACCCCAAACAATGTTTATGGTCTGAATATGGAAAAAGTAGTGTTTATACCTCCTGTTTTAGTCACTCTTTCATAGTTCACTTTATTTATTTGTTTCAGCGATCTCTTGTGGTACAGTTCCAGAATGCTGAAAATTTGAGAAGAGCATATTGACAGCAATATTTTTTTGTAGCACAGGTTTTGCAATTACATATACTTGTGGGTACAGGCTTTAGAAATGTCATAGGTTTTAGCACCCCATCAAAATATTCCCAATCAAATTCACACGGATGTTTCTTTATATATGCATGAACAAGAACATTTACACATCTTCTGATCAAGTAGAATGGTGTTTTATGTGTCAACACACATAATATGACATTGGTGGAAAGTCACTTAACAAGACTGATCTCTTGAACTCACTATACCGAAGATCGTCAAATGTGTGACTGTCCGAACTCATTTTCCACAAATGCAAAAGGTATTTTTCTACGTCTTTAAAGTCACATTCTTCTTCTGCCTCAGCAAATATTTTTAGAAACTTCACAGGCTCAGTAGTTAAAGCTCCAAGCTCTGTTCAATTTTTATCATAGTGTCTTCACCCGTAAGAATATGTGCCGTCATAAGAACACTGGGCATCCCCGGGTCAAGTTGTTTTTACAGAATATGAAACAGGATTAAGGCCCTCATTCTGACCTTGGCGGTCTTTTCGCGAGACCGCCGAGTTACCGCCGCGGTGAAGACCGCCGACCGCGGCGGTATGCCGCTGTGGGCATTCCGACCGCTGGGAGCGTTCCGCCGGGAAACCGCCAGCAGCCACACTGGCGGTCGGCGGAAAAGTGGAGACTGGTCAACCTCCACCGCCACGCCAGCAGAACACCGCCCACAGAATTACGACCCACATATCTGTGTGGCGGTCTTCTGTTGGCGGTGTTCTGTTGGCGGTCACCTCCCCATGGCTCCCGTCGCCTCCCGGAGGACCAACGCACAAGGTAAGTTGACCGTCCGTGAGGGGAGGGGGAGGGGGGGTGTTGTGTGATGTGGGCGTGCATGGGGGTGTGCGTGTGAGTGTGTAGAGGGGGTGTGTGAGTGCGTGTATGCGGGCGGGGGGTGCTGCTGTGTCTATGGGTAATGTGTGCTGTTCGGCAGGTGCGCATGTCTGCATGTATGTGTGCGGGTATGTGTCCCCGTTGTGTATGTGTGTGTAGGGGGTGTGTATATGTGCATGTTGGGGGTGTGTGCATGTCGGGGTGCATGTATGTGCATGTCGGGGTGGGGGTGGGGAGGGGGTTCGTACCACCTCTGGGGGGTGGCAGGGGGGTGGAGGGTGTGGGGGGAGGACTCGGGTGGGTAGTGGGGGGTGGGGGAGACCCCTATCAGTGCCAGGGAAGGAATTCCCTGGCCCCGATAGTGCTTACCGCCATGGTTCGCATGGCGGTTCCCGACCGCCAGAAACCGCGGCGGTAGGCAGGGTCATGATACCGTTGGCGGTCTTGGGACGACCGCCGGGCCGGAGTGCGCAAACTCCAGCCCGGCGGTCATGACCGCCGTGGCGGTCGGAGTGGGGAAGTGGCGGTCGATCGCGGTGGTGACCGCCGCGGTCAGAATGCCATTTTTCTGACCGCCGGTCTGTTCGCGGTCCGACCGCCGCCTCTCCGCCGACCGCCAAGGTCAGAATCACCCCCTAAGTGTCTTTTCTCACCTGTTCCATACCATATCAATAACTCTGACAATCCTTGACAGATGAACATTGCAACAAATCTAAGTAGCACAATAATAAAATCTGTGTCATTTGACAGTACAATGACTCGATTGGAACCATTTCAAACAGCTCACTTGAAGTGTGGCACAACATGAAGGTCAGCTTCCTCCAATTTGCTGTTATGTTCTTGAACAATATTGCCCGTACCTTTTAAATATATATCTGCCGTCACCAACTCCTCATTAACAATCATTCCACTTGCAATAATTGGAAATTCAGTGATCACTGAAGCATCAGCAATGTTTTTGTGAGTTAACATCTCCAAGTTATCTTGTTTGATGTTGATAATCAGAATTTATCAAGTTGCATAAGTATAGGTATTAAATTCTAGATGCAGGCAACATCAATTGTTCCACTTATAGACATTATCTGATTCTCTCACGTTCTTTGACAGATGGTTCGATATAACAGCCAAAGACAATGTGCAGTTCTTGCCAGGTGCACACTGACTTTGATATCTGTAGAACAGTCTGAATGACCTCTCCAAAGGTTTGCATGGATGAAATCTTGACCATTCGCAATTGTGACATATAGTCCACTACAACAATAAGAACAACTCCATGTGCTTGCAAAAGTTGCTTTTTTGTAACCTGTTTTGTTGTGGCTGGTTGGACGAAACCCTTACTATGGAAATTAAAGTATAGAAGTTTAGCTTTAGTTATTATGTCAAACAGCTTTATCTCTTTCAAAAAAACCTCTGCTGCTTCAGTTCTGCGTATAGTTTTGAACCATGTTCCAGGGCATCTATAAGACGTGTCTTTATATCGTTATCAACTTATTGTTTGGGTACAAAGTTGTGCAGCCCCACAGGCACAGTCATTTCAAAGGGGTTTCCTTGCTGCTTATGAAATGAAGAAGGCTGTCAACATGTTTATTAAAATGTTCCCCTCTCTTTCCTACAAGTTTGTGGTGAGAAACAATTTGTCATCTCTCTGAAAACATTGCAAACAGAAAGAACTTCATGGTAACCAAGCTGCATTGAGCACTATATTCAATTTTCCATTTCTGACCAACAATTCCCTTGGAGCTTTTCTGTGATTTCTGGAATGTCTTTTCCAGTTTCATATCTGGAGCCACAGCTTGAACCTTCCCTCTCTGCCTTTCATCAATAAATGTCTTTGAATTAATTTTCTACAGAGGCATGGTTTTTCCACCACTAGATTGTTCACTCTTTCCAAATACCAGGATCCATATCTTAGATAGTTTATGCAATAGAATTCGCGAAACACGTGATCAGTGACTCCACAGTCTTCAAGTGCAGCTACCAATCTCCTTCAGTATCAGCATGTACCATGTTTTTCACTAGAGCTATCATGTATAATAGATTTCCATAGTATTTGCAAAGTTCTGATTTTTCTTTCCATTATTTGACAAACTCTACAAACTTGGGGACATATTTACAAGCCCCACCAGAGCACACTTTTAGTAACACTCTGGTGGCGCTGTGTACTGCGCCATATTTACAAGGTGGCGCTAAGCCACTTTTCGTGGCTTATAGCCGCCTTGTAAATATGGACCTCTCCAATGCAGTTTCCTGTGGCAGAGGGGCATGCAATGGGTATTCCTGTGGGTGTTCTACCGCAAAACGCATTGCTTTTGACTCTGCCTTGGATTTATAAGGAATCGTAAATCTGAGGCAGCACCAAAAACTAACCCCACCCCAGGGGTGGCGTTAGCATGATGCAATGAGGAGAAGTACTTTTAATTCTCCTTGGTTTCGCCTTTTCTATGTGTGCTGCATTCTGCTGCACACATAGAAAGAACAAAAGACCATCAATGATTGATTATGTGCACGAAAATGTTCTTCCTACACATCAACAATCATTTAATAATGACAATTTGCTACTTTTATTTGTGCTACATTCTGGAGCACATATAGAAGTTCCAAATCGCCATTGTAGATTGTTTATGTGCCGGAAGAGTCACCTTACTGCACATAAACAAGCATTCCCTTCAACGCAGATACCCTTGCACTATAGTCAAGGATGCCTGCATTGGTGCTGGCAGCAAAATTTAGCACCGGTACTAGGGGAACCACATGGGTGTGCCATATTTTTGTAAATAAGGTACATCCCTGCATTTCAGAATGAAGCAGCACAGTGCAGCCAATTTTTTGTGCAGCATTGCGCAGCGCCAGTTCCATATAAATATGCCCCTTGGTTTACAGTTTTTCTGATTTTAAACTACGTGTATTGAACATTGACTGGCTTTGCATTGTGTCTTTTGAATGAAGTGCACCCTGTGCCTTGTTCACTTCTGAGATAAGATATGCAAAACCTAATTTGTTATTCCAGAAAGCATTCCAACACAATGTTTCTATAGCCTCAAATATGATGAGCATACCTTGCAATGATTGAACATAATGGGTTCTGCTTAATACTGACTAGACAGTTTTATTTCCAAAGATTTCAGCCTCAATAAGTGCATCATCCATGCCACATCCACTGAGATACCTTTCTGCTCACCTCAGCACAACTTTTGTCATGTGGAAAATGGCCTTCATTGGCTAAAGATCCTCAAATTCTAGTGGATTGCAAAAAAATATGTTGGTTACTGTACGGAAACACCTTAATCACAGAAAATTGGCAGGATAGACTGGTCTTCAAGCTGAGCACAACTGTTTTTGGAAATTATTTAGAGCTGTGCTTACTGTTGCATAGTTTGAGACTAAGTTGGTATTACTGGTAAAAGTCCAACCTTCTTCAGAGGAACGGTAGTCTGGGAGATCAAACCATGAATTCCAGCCAACGGAGGGTCTGGCATTTTTTTCATCCTTCAGTCGCAACACACAAGCGATATGATAAATTCATTTAAATCAACTCTGCAGACCGCAGCATCAAGTAGAAGAAGATCCATGTCTTCAGCCACTTTGAAACTTTCTGATAGACTGGGATGTGTTGATGGCTTGTAGTGATTTTGCACACGTTGGCAAGGCAGTTGGGAACAAATGTGCAGCTTTGTTTGTTTATGCCTACAATCTGTGTCTGGTGTGTTTTCCAGCAGCTACTTCATTGGTACAGTCTTGAAAAAGCACCATGGCAATATCATGTGTGCTGGATGTTACAGAGAAAAAAGAGGTGTCTTCAAAATCAATATGATCAGAAGCAGCAATTGAAAATCCTTTCCTGGTAAAGTGTCTTGGAAGTGGAGCATGTTGGTTCATGGGATTGTCTTCCACTTCTTCGCTGATATCTTCAGAGCCTCCTAGTGCCTCCTTGTGCCACATTAGCATAATTCTTTTATGCTAATGTAGGCCAACGAGGCCAAAATTGCTGCACCAATTTTAAAAAGTGGCACAATGTATGCATTGCGCCACTTTGTAACCCTTTGAGCTACATTATGCCTGTGCCAGGCATAATGTATGCAAAGGGGGCATTCCCCTGTATTTTAAGAAATACTGCCCCCCTTTCTTATGACCACATACAGATTGAAAACATCATTTTTTAACACAACATGCAATAGCTCTTGAAATCTACACCTTCACAAAGCTTTTCACTCAGTGAACCTTGTATAGATTAGGTGTATCAACAGTAACCTATTTACTGACACTTCTAAGCAAACTTCATAAAGTATATTACTAAATACCTCATCTTCGAGTTGTTCCTGAAATGCAGATGAAACTCTAATTGGTTGAGGATTTCCCTCAAAGGTGCTTTTGCATCATACTTTAATGGGTACTGAGGTTGCGGTTGGAATTTTATTGGTATAACATGGTGGGGGGAATCTTTGTCCCATCCTATGTGATTGCGATATAACGCAGGTGCTTGCGCCTCTGCCTAATCAATGGTGCACATTTCATCGAGAAGGACTTTGCAATAACATTTTCTCCATACGGGAGATTGCAGATAAATTCTGGCAGCCAATTTTTTTCAGCCAGTAAGATATCATTAATAGAAATGATGTGGTCCCAAAAGATAGCATCTATCCTACGTTCAATGTCTCCTTCTAACTGAGTAGTAGCTCTGCACACCCTATTGGGTGTGGAAACACTCATGCCCGCAGTCTCAACTTGTAAGAAGTCATGAGTTGCTTTCACCTCCAGATGCTCGTAAAGATCATAGCAAACTATTGTGACCTCTGCTGCAATGTTGAGCAGTGCCAATGCCCACTTCCTGTTCTTCAGTAAAGCCCTCTTCTTGAGTGGTATGTCGAATTGTAACTGCTGCTACTTTTTTCTTTTTAAATTGGGGTTTTGTTGGGGAAGTTTCTTTTCTTTTTTAACTTAAATTTCAGACGAGCATTGTGAGTTCTTTCTCGGTTTCACATACTCAGTTCGTTGCTCTGACCACCCACCTCTATCACTGCGTTTTTCCGGTAAGTCCTGAAAGGATCGAGATTGGTGGGTATCAGTATACTGGGATCTGTCGGGCATTTTTATATTATCCCTATTTCTAAGGTTATACCTATTTTATGGGGTTTCCGCGTGCATAGATTCTCCCCTTTCTTCGTTGTTTTTTTATCCCAGCGTTCTTTAGAACCTTCAGGTGCTTGTTGGTAGTATCTTCATTAGATCTGCTTTGAAATTGTGGTTTAATCAGTCTGGCCCCTTGACTATCTCGACCAATACTCAAACAGGTCTCTGCGATTATTTTTGGTAGCTCACGTTCTTGATCCTGTGCAGGAACGGCCCGGAGCTACATGTGCACTGCTATGCAACTGCTTCCCCTTTAAGGTTACTTAATATGATTGAAGATACTGTGGCAAAATTGCCCATTAATTGCATCCCCAAATGCAGGGCCGGGTAAAATATTTCTGGTCTATAGGCTGGGTGAGCCTCAACAACAAATGTGACTGGACCTCCCTGGGCTGTTAGGCCATTAGGTAATAAAAGTGTCATAAGGAGTGGTCGCATATTTACTGCATTTGCTACCAATTGTAGGTTCACCATTTTAATAGTAGATGTATGTTCAGAGATAAGGACACCAAGTGGGGACTGGTCCTTTTGAGGTTCAAGCTTGAACAACCTACAGCTAAAAGTTAGGTACTACTTATTTAGCTGAGGAGGAAATCCTCAATACCACAGACGTTTCCGTATATAGTATTGAGGTGTCTTAAGCCTTATATGAGACAGAGAAACTCAGGAGGATCCGAATATTAGTGTCTGACAAACGCTGGTGGCGCCATGTCACGTAGGTTTTAATTATGCTAATGAGGCTACTGGATTTGGAAGACAGGATCACATGGATAGTGGGTAGTAAGTATGATTCCACACCACATGATGCCTAACTGCAGTGCCTCATCTCTGGCTGAGACGATTGTGGCAACGGGACGCATGACAAGGAAGACTCCTCAGGGGAATCGTGGTCGATCAGATCCCATCCCTTTCTCTTAGTTATCAAAAGTCTCATGCAGGCAAAGACAACAGAGGCAGAACATAGTTCAATAAAGATTTATTGAGGTAACTGCATCTTAGATAAAATGCATGTAGTGCAATAACTAGGATGATAAAACACAAGAAAAGCAAGCAGATGTCTACAAGAGTATAACACAAGAACAGTCCTACCATACTGTCACTAGGAGTGATATATATATATACATTTCTTTCCAGGACTCTGTAAAAACGTTAATATTTCATAAAAATTTGAATAGATTTGATGAATTCAACACGGCCTTGCTGAGTGCGACTTTTCTCCGATGGTCTGGATCTAATTTGCGGGATTGGCGCAGCCGTTGGATGGCTATTGTTCCATCTATAGAGGATTATATATATATATATATATATATATATATATATATATATATATATATATATATATATATATTTGGGTTTCCCCCTGGGGGTACATCACCCCTCATACCTGAAGGAAGAAGCCTGTAGTCTAGGGAGACACCAACCCCATGTGGATCAGGGGACCGGCCGTCTAAGCAGGTAGCTGCAGTGGAGCAATCAGCATACATTCATGGTCATCAGGCTGGAATCTCCCTCTAACATGTCTAGGACAAAGGGGTGTTTATAATAAAACAGCTGACATTCTAAGAAATAGTCCCCACATATGTGTTTTCTGTGAATGTTGGAGACACAGCATACCACTTTTATCGGCAACCCTATCTGATTGTAGCCTTGGAGAAAGCACAATGTGAAATAAATGTCCGACTAGGAGCATGATGCTTTCCTATGTGAACGTACAATGAGATAAAGAAAATAAAACAGCACCACAAATGTGGCTTTTGCTAGAAAAAAAAAGCAATGCTGAATAAAATGTAACTGGACTAAATTGCACAGCGTCTGCCTAGTAAGCTAAAACAATGGGGGTCATTCTGACCCTGGCGGTCGCCGACCGCCAGGGCCAACGACCGTGGAAGCACCGCCAACAGGCTGGCGGTGCTTCCTGGGCCATTCTGACCGCGGCGGTAAAGCCGCGGTCAGAAAAGGGGAACCGGCGGTTTCCCGCCGGTTTTCCCCTGGCCCAGGGAATCCTCCGTGGCGGCGCTGCTTGCAGCGCTGCCATGGGGATTCCGACCCCCTTCCCGCCACCCTGTTCCTGGCGGTTGTTACCGCCAGGAACAGGATGGCGGGAACGGGTGTCGTGGGGCCCCTGGGGGCCCCTGCACTGCCCATGCCACTGGCAGTGCAGGGGCCCCCTAACAGGGCCCCATAATGATTTTCACTGTCTGCTTTGCAGACACTGAAAATCGCGACGGGTGCCACTGCACCCGTCGCACCCCAGCAACTCCGCCGGCTCCATTCGGAGCCGGCTTCATCGTTGCTGGGTCTTTCCCGCTGGGCCGGCGGGCGGCCTTTTGGCGGTCGCCCGCCGGCCCAGCGGGAAAGTCAGAATGACCGCCGCGGTCATTTTACCGCAGTGCGGTCTTCTGGCGGTCTCCGCCCGGCGGGCGGTGCCCGCCGCCCGCCGGGGTCGGAATGACCCCCAATGTGTCTAAAATATGGCTAAAACACTTATACAACAATACTTTTAGTTCTAAATTGTCAGATCTGCTGAACATTACTGAAATAGACTTTCTTCTATTCCAAAGCACCAAGGATAAACTGAGCTATCTCTGGCTCTGCACCAAATAACATCAGGTTGAGACCTGGTCCTTTTTTCTACTTTTCCCCATACAATCGTGCAAGACTTTCACAGAATCATAAGACACCTTGTGGTAGGCCCAATCATTTTCCATTAGGATCGCCACGAGAGACTCAGAAGTTCAAACTAGCCTTGTGCAGCATCACTCCCTGAAGCTTGCACTCAACACTTGTGAAACTTTCACAGGATCAGAACACAATTGTAGGGAAATAGTAGTATATGGGAGGGATTAACCTCTGTACTATAAACCGTCTCTTGGATAATGGGTGTACATACCAGGGTGTGAGGATGGACTACTTTCTGCTTTCAAACGTCTCTTTCAAATGGCAGCTATGCTTAGAAGGTTGTGTGGAGGGACCTGCCTCTCTGCTGAGACTGCTCTTTTGGATGACAGGTGTGTGTAGTAGGGTATGTGGATGGACTCTCCTCTCCTTTTAGACATCTCTATTAGAAGAAGGGAGTATAGTAGAGTGTGTGTAATGACTGAACTCTCTGCTGAAATCTGTCTTGGATGACATATATAAGTAGTAGCAAATAGGAAGGGACTGGCCTCTCTGATGACATCTCTTTCCGGAAAGACAGGTGCATGTAAAAGGGATATAGGGTGGATCTGGCCCCTACCCTTATACCTCCCTCTTAGATTATGTGTGCCTAATAGGGATTGGAGAGGTACTCTACACTGAGATATCTCTTTTAAGTGAGAGATATACAACCAAGGTGTGGGGAGGAAATGACCTCTGTGTTGAGAAGTCTCTTTTAGATGACACGCATAGAGACTATGGTACAGAGAGATACTGCCAGGTCACCTCAAAGCCCTCCCCAGAATAATTCATGCACGTAGTAGCCTGTGGCTAGAGATAGCTGTCTCTGCTCATACCTTTATTCATGGTAATAATTATCCATAGTAGGGTATAGAAACAGAGTATCATCTCTGTAGACAACTGGTGTCTTGCTAAACTGGTGTGCATATTTGAATGTGGGAACATACTCACCTCTACCTCAGACATTTCCGATTAGGGACAGTCATAAGTAGTAGGCTGTGCACATGAACATACCTCTCCACTAAAACTTCTCTTCAGAGTAACAAGCTTACATAGCAACAAATGCAAAAGACCCCCTCTCTCTACTACCACACCTCTACCAAGTGACAGTAGCTCATAGTAGAGTATAAGGATGCAGTGGCCTCCGTCCCAACATCTTTCTCTTGTATGAGAGGTATCTATACTACAGTGTGGCCAAGGACTTATCTCTCTACTCAGACCTCATTCTTGCACGACAAGTCAGCATTTTAGGGTTTTTGAACAATTTGCTTCTCCACTGCAAGTCTCTGTAGCATAAAACATATGCATAGTATTGTATAGATGGATATACACACAGGAGCACGTATGCAGTCGCTGAAAATGGATCTTCCCTGTTTTAGTCAACATTGCAATACTGTAATAACATTGCAATCTACAATAAATACTAAGCAAAGAAATTATGCCTAACTTTACATTTTTTATTACAACAAAATAATTTAACAATATTACAAACTACAACTACATTAATAAACTATTTGAGTAATTGTAAAACAAACACAGCAAACAAGTTTACTAACTTATAAAGTGTTAATCAGGTTATGATTTGCAGACTCCTTTACTTGAAGCTCCTTAGCCTTTTCAGCCTGCCAAAGAATCTTTGTTTAATCAGGTTTTTTTTGTCTTCAGGTCAGGTGGCAAAACGTCTCATCAAAAGTTCTTATGTGCAAGTTTTTTAGAAAGAGTTTGCAAAGGATAGCTCAGGTAGAGTTAGTTTGTGCTGCTGAACTGGAGACCTCTTCAGGTGCTTTTACCTCTTGTGAACCTGGTTACAATGGGCCTCCTCAGGTACTTGTGCAGAACAACAGAATAATCCTGCTTCAATTAATAGGGCTCTTTTTACTACTTATGTAAGCAGATCATTTTTTCACTAAAAACAATACCTGCAGAGGACAAAGTTGTGCAAGACCACAAATCATTTACTAAGCAAAAACAACATGATCAGTTCTCCAATTAATAGTTCTATTCCTGCTTTTCCACACAGTTACTTACTCCTATGTCTTCAAAAGTGAGCAAGTTTTGCTTTTCTCCACCACATATTTTTGAGATGGTAGTGTTCAGTTTCCCAATCTCTGTTTTCCATTTTCTTCCTACAAAAAAACAAAATTACCAGAAAAATTTAATTTACATACTGGCCAATAATTGATAACAGTAATTCTTCTTTACATTCTCTAAACCTTTGTCTTTTACCCACAATCACATTTTCATGTCTAGTTGTTATTTCTTTTGTAGCAAACTTAGCTTTTTTGCTGATGCCCCCCACTTTTCGCCTCCCTTTAGGCTGCTTGATGCTATTATTTTTGCCCTGTTAGTGTACTGAGTCCTGCTAACCAGACCTCAGTACTTATGCTCTTTCCCTTAAACTGTATGTCAAATTCCATAGGTCAATTGGCAAGGACTTCACCACCCCTGTAAGTCCCTGGTAATTGGTACCAGTATTACCCCGGCAAGGGTGGAAAATGGGTCACTAGAGCTGCAGCACTGATTCTGCCACTCTGTTTGACCCCAGTAAAAGTCAGATTGCAGATCTGCCATGTCAGCCTGCACAAGAAGCCTGCTACTCGAGTGCGACTCTGCCCACACCAGGTGCAGGAAGTGTCCCTTTACTTCCCATAGTATGGGTCAGTCACCTCTAAGGTAGTCCTCCTATAGCCCAGGAGGCATGGTGCACTGTACTACTATAATGGACAGATATGCATGAACATATGTGACCTATTGATAACATTTAAAAGGCAATCCTACCACAAGTAACTGGCAGTCCATAGGGTGACAAGGACTGGCATGTTGGCAGTTCCCAGTTGTCCAGATTCGTGATGGCCCGGCAGATGCCCCCCATGTTTGGTATTAAACATCTTGCTTTTTAACCCTCAGAATGATATCCATGCTCAGGATTAACTAGCATGTGTCAAGGTGGCACCCTTAGAGGGTGCCTACTAAGTTACCCAACTCTCACTCTTGATGGTCTCTTTTGAGCTTCTGCCACCAGAGACACAAGTCTGACCTCCTTCTGGTTGTGCTAGTGTTTCCACAGGACATAGATAAAGGGCCTGTGCACATAGGTGGTTACCCAGGCTGGCTACTGTGAAAAGGTAATCAAGGCACTGAGCCTCAATGGCTTCACCCACCCTTGAAGTGTAATTACTTGTCCCTCAGTGGAGGACAAAGCCCTTCCCACCCTGTCCGGTCTGAAAGGTGGGAAAATTAGCTATGCAGGAGACTGACACTGCGAAAAGGCTAACCACACCTTCAGGGTGGACTAGGGGGTCTGTACAGCCAAGGAGGAGTTCTGCCATCTTGGCAACCCCTAGGCTTAGTAGATTCTGGGTAGAAAAGTAACCCACTATCACAGGAAGTGTTCACTACAGGGGTGGGCTAGCCGTGGGAACCAGTGGCCAATTGCCCATTGTCCTCCTCACCCTTAATGCCCCCTAAAACCAGATCTGAAGGGGCTTCCCTGGCACCAGAAAGTTAGATCTGACTCGCAATAAAGGCGAGGCACAAAGAGGAGGTTGCTACTGACAACAGGACTTGGACTCTGCAGCACGAAGAGAGGACACAGAAGTGACCTACGGAGACCATAACTGGTACTGTGTGACTGACATGTGCCCAAGGTGAAAGTTCATTAGTCCCAGCAAGAGGACCAGAGTGGATGCCGAGAATCCAAGAAAGACTTCCCTGACTGGTGGTACCAGTCACCTGTAAACTGTAGGCATAAAGGCCATGCGGAAGTCAAAGAACTGCGACCCGACATTCTCTGTGTGAGTGATCCTAAAAAAACTCGGCATCCAGCATACAGAGAGTGGGAGTGAGGTCTCTGCCAAGTTTCAAGCCAGGTGACCTTCAGCCATTTAAGTACCAGTGGACCACCTTTGCAGCTACCAATGCTTGTTTGTCGCCAATCTGGAAACTTATGGACACTCATACATCAATGACTCTGGAGCAGGCCCTCAGTATAGAGACTGACATCTGCAATGACCTCTCTCCTGTGGTTCTGCATCCTCTAGAGAGAGATCTCAAGAGGAGCACCATAGCATCTTTGGCATGATGAGCTCCTTTAATTGACAGCTGGAAGCCACCTCTACATCCATAACGACCGGACATGTTGGCAAAGTTTAAACTGTTGATTCCTGGTCCTGACCCCCCCAAAGACATCTACATCCAAAGGGTAGAGCGTGTGTCAGCCCCTGAGGACCGGTTTGCCAAGTGGTGGAAATGCACCAGCCACCTCAGACCAGTCATCAGCAAGGGCAATGTAATATGAAACTGACTATTGACTCTTGGTCTGGAGCCCCGCAGAACCTTAAGTCCAGATGGGCACCCCAGAAATCACCCTGCAAGTGCCCAAGTGCAAACTTCGATTTCCTCCTGTGACTTCAATAGGAGCCATTTCAACAGTGAAAATGCCCTATTTTCTAATGCTTCTAAAATTTGTAACTCTGGTTGTGTATAGCTTGAAAAGTTTGATTTGGTGTCTAAATTTATATAAGAATAAGATTTATTTTTCTAAATTGGATTTGGATTTCTTTCGAGTTGTACCATTTACTTATCATCCATAAAGGTATTGTGAAATGCTTTACACCTTTCTTCTAAGTAGCCTGACTGCTCTTTGCCACACTACCAGGACTGCGCTAAGGTTTACTAACTGTGAACCTGAGGTCCACTAGTTTAGTTTAGTTTAATGAATTGATAGAGCACATGGCTACCCAGAGGCTTCCAAGCACTTAAGGTGGAGGAATCAGACTCCAAAGTGATCTATGCTGTAAACAAGAATGTCTTCAACTTCTTTTGAAACGTAGATTCCAATTGTTCCTGACGGAGATCCAGAGGGAGAGAGTTCCAGAGGTATGCAGCTTTAACTAAGAAATAACTGCATCCCCAAGTTACTTTCTTGAAATGAGGTATGATCACCAGTGAGGCAGATGAAGACCTAAGTACCCTCTGAGGGATATAGGGCGTGATACTCTTCCTATGAAGCATAGGACCTTTGTTATGAAGCGCTTTGTGTGTCATGCAGATAGCCTTGAAATTCATCTGTTATTTAATTGGGAGCCAGTGAAGTGAGGCCAATGCTGGTTAGCCGAAATATGTCTGGGGGTGTTCATAAGCAGGCGCAGAGTGGCGTTTTGCACAACCCGCAGTCTTTTGATTACATAGTTTGGAGAGCTGAGGAAAAGGGAATTGCCATAGTCTAGGCAAGACAGTATCAAACCTTGGATGATAAGCCTTCTGGCCAGAAATGGAAGAATATTAAGGATTTTCCTCAAGGATCTGAATACGCCAAAACAAGATGCGACCAGCTTTTAAGATTGACAATCCATCCTGAGGTGCGAGTCCAGCCAGAAGCCAAAGCTTTTTATATTTTCCTTAGGTAAAGGGACATTTTTTAAATCTTCAAGAACCAAAGAAGGAGACTTGAGAAGAGCTTGGTTTCCAACTATCATTACTTTGGATTTCTCATCGTTCAGTTTCAGTTTAGAGATAGTCATCCATCTGGCGACATCCACAAGAAATGGAGATAGATTGGATTGAGGAGTGTTGCTGGTGTTGGAAAGAGAGACTACCAGCTGGGTGTCG
This sequence comes from Pleurodeles waltl, assembly GCF_031143425.1. NCBI lineage: Eukaryota > Metazoa > Chordata > Amphibia > Caudata > Salamandridae > Pleurodeles > Pleurodeles waltl. Next base: position 563,539,901 of record NC_090439.1, read on the forward strand.
TCTGCATATGACACCAAAGAAAGACCATGAGGTTCAACAATATTAGCTAGAGGAAGCATATAAACATTAAAAAGAGTAGGACTCAATGAAGAGCTGTGAGGGACCCTGCATGTAAGAGGAAATGTGTTGGAAAGAAACTTGCAGTCAAGAACTTGGAAAGTTCTATCTTTCGAAAAGGAGGAGAACCATCTTAACATTGTGCCCTCTATTCCTAAAGCTGAGAGTCTTTGAAGTAATATATCATGATCCACTGTGACATATGCACTAATGGGTAACATGCTAGTATTACATGGTAAGACTCCTCAGTAGTACTGTAGTGAATCCTAGTTCGTTTTAATGGGATAGCAGGAGTTAGCTTAGCCGTTGGCTTGTAGACTCGTGCCCCGTCACCTAGTGACTTTTAACCTACTTAGCTTGCTCTGTCTTAGCCCATTTAATTATGTATTTCTTCTAAGACGGCTGCCTTGTTTATAGAGTTTTATTATCAGTGTCACCGCACCAAGGCGTCAAGATCAAGCACAAAAGACAAACAAATAGTAGGTGTTCACACTTAGGGATTTTCCTTCTCTATACTTTCGAGGGATTGTTGATATTAATTGCCGTCCCAAGCATGCCTGTTATCTATTGTTTTGGAATACACCTATGTCAGGGGACCTTGTAGATCTGTATAAATACATCACACTTTAGACAGATAATCAGAGGGATTCCGACCAGAGGGCATCGCCACCATCGCTGATACCGATGCTGCAGTCATCTTGATGCTGACCCAGTCTTCGTGTCCCTGCGGCGTCTGAGATAGAGACCTCATTCCAAGGTAACGAGGGTTGGGGGCTCCTCTCATGGACACGGCTTTGGCAGATTAGGTTCAGCAAACCCAGGTCTCCTTTAGGTAGGAGGTTAGGCCTATTCTCATTAGGGTATTAGGGCATATTCCATCTTATATATACATATATATATTTCTTTCATATATTGCACAATGGTGGGGGTCTTCATAACAATGACTCTTCTTCACAATACTGTTGCTTGGTATATACATTATCCTAATCATTGCAGTTCATGCAACTTATCGCAAATTGCAGTTATGTTAAATAAAAACTATTATAACTTCACTGCATCTGTGTTATTGCCTTTGTTTGTATGAGACATAATATATCTGTGAGAAAAGGGTAATCTCCGTTTAACCACGACACGCCCTGAGATATCTTATTTTTGAGTCCATGCGTAAACGACTGCCATAAATCACCTTTTATGATAGTGTTTCTGGTGAGGTACTGCTAGTGAGCCGGTAAGGTTTGGACAACAGTTGCAACTAGTTGTAGGAAAGACTTAGGGGGTCATTCTGACCCCCGCCGGCGGCGGATGCCGCCGGCCTGTCGGGAACTGCCAGAAGACCGTACCGCGGTCAAAAGACTGCGGCGGTCATTCTGAGTTTCCCGCTGGGCTGGCGGGCAACCGCCAGAAGGCCGCCCGCCCGCCCAGCGGAAAACCCCCTTCCACGAGGATGCCGGCTCCGAATGGAGCCGGCGGAGTGGAAGGGGTGCGACGGGTGCAGTTGCACCCGTTGCGATTTTCAGTGCCTGCCACGCAGACACTGAAAATCTATGTGGGGCCCTGTTAGGGGGCCCCTGCACAGCCCATGCCAGTGGCATGGGCACTGCAGGGGCCCCCAGGGGCCCCACGACTCCCGTTCCCGCCAGCCAGGTTCTGGCGGTGAAAACCGCCAGAACCTTGCTGGCGGCAAGGGGGTCGGAATCCCCATGCCGCCGTGGAGGATTCCCTGGGGCAGCGGGAAGCCGGCGGGAAACCGCCAGCTTCCCTTTTATGACTGCGGCTTTACCGCCGCGGTCAGAATGCCCCCGGAAGCACCGCCAGCCTGTTGGCGGTGCTTCCGTGGTCGTTGGCCCTGGCGGTCCATGACCGCCAGGGTCAGAATGACCCCCTTAGTCACCTACAAACAAAAGTACTGTCATCCGGAGACCAGCAGTCTTTCTCAGAGCAAGAGTCCAAAGTACGACAATACCACATAATACTGCCACCTTGCTACACCGTTTCCCCTGAAAAATTCCACACCCTCAACCAGTGCATTTTTTACAATTACATTATAACATTTCATCAAACATGATTCTATAACCGTCAATAAAATAACACATTGCTCTTGACACACCTTTCCCAAAAGTGGGCATGGTGTTTTACACCAGAAACAGCATTTTATCCACCCAATAATCCCATGGAAGTAACATTTGTGTACAGTAAGGTTCCCAAAAACCTTAGGAATTTCCTTAATAGAATCTAGATTTTTTGTATAGTAACTTGAAAAACACTGCCTCCTTTACTCACAACTACATACAGATTGAACACTTACGGGGTCATTTCGACCCTGGTGGTCTTTTGACGGCCAGGGTAAATGTGGCAGTCCCACCACCAACAGGCTGGGGGTGCAGACCGCCACATTATGAATGTGAGCCAACCCGCCACATCTCCACTCACACCACTATGGTGGTAGGAACCGCCGGGCAGGAGATGATCATCTCCAACCTGGCTGTCCACAGAAGACCGCAGCAGAATTAGGAGCCGGCTTTACACCATGGTTTCTGCGACATTAGTACCGCCATAAAAACCATGGTTGAAAGGCAAGAACTAGACCCCCCTGACCTCCACCCCCTTCTGCCACAGCACCTCTCCCCCACCACACATAAATGCACACATATACCCACGCGCACCACGCATACACCCATTCACCTACACTATTGTACATACATGCATCCACTCACATGCATCCATACACACATTCACAACATTCTACACACGCATTCAAGCATGCATCCATACACGCATTCACAACAACATTCATACATGCATGCAAGCATGCATACTCACACCCATGTAAACATGCATACTCACACGCATACACACTTCCATGCAGACACACACAACTTCAACATTCAGGCACACATGCAACCACACATTCACACATTCATGCACACACATAGACACCACACACTCATACACGCACACACCACACCCCCAAACCACCCATCCCTGTCGGACAATCACCCTACCTGGTCGGGGGAGGAGGTTGTTCAGCAGGGAACAGGAAGGGGTGCTTCCACCGCTGGCAGTGCCCTGCCATCAGGACACCACCAGGCCGTATTATGACCCATAATGGCGGGCAGTGTCCTACTGGCGGGGCAGGGCTGGTGGTGGAATTACCAGAACGCCTCCGCCCTCCAGCATGACTGCTGCTGGATTTCCACCCAAAGTGTGGCGGAAATCCGGCAGTACCTGTGATATGGTGGGCAGGAGACCACCAGCACTGGCGGTCTCCTGGCCCTCTCGGCTTTGGTGGTCTTCCTGGAAGACCACCAAAGTCGTAATGAGGGCCTTAATTGTTTGACGCAACATACAATACATGTTGACCTCTCTCTACATGCTACTGGCACTACACAACAAAGTTCACAAAGTATATTAATACATATCTGAACTTAGAGCTCTTTCTGAAACACAGCTAAAAACACCAGTCTCTTTCACTTCTAAATTAAGTCACATCTGCTGAGTACTACTCAAAGAGTCTTCCTTCTCCTCCAAAGCACCAAGGGCAATCTGAGATTTCTCTGGCTCTGCACCCATTCTCATTACAGCTTTTCAGCAACCATGTAATAAGAATGTTAACTATTGGAAAAGCCTTGATCCGCTGTTTAAATTCTTTCCATACAATCTCACAAGACTGTGGCAGGATCATAATTCTCCTCCTGGTGTGCCCAGTAATCTTCCATGCAAATTTTGTGAGCCCATGACAGAGTAAAATACAATCAGGTCACTGAACTCACCTGGACCGACCATGCCATTGTCCATTTCACCATGGCAGGACCCCCATGCACCACCCCCAGGCTCCCCAGTTCCTCCCACCACAACTCTAATGAAGTAATCAAGACCCAATGGACAGATGCTCTCAACACCACACAGCCAGACTCCGCATCCAACCTCGAACAGTCCATCCAGAATTTCTCCACCTAAATCATCAACTGCGCCAATAGAGTCACCCCATTAAACAAGGCAGGACCAGCAGATTCACCAAACAAGCCAGTTGGTATACACCAGAACTCAGGACATTGAAGATAAGGCCCAACTGCAAAAGGCTAGAGAAACAATGGCGCACCAGCAAAGAGCCCACAGATCGAGCCACCTTTAAATCTGTCCTCAACATGTACCACTAACACCTAAGAGACGAGAAAAAAGCATCCAGGCACACTGCATCAAATCAAGCTTCAACCACAACAAGGAACTTTTCAGCATTGCCAAAGCATTTTCACGCCTGCAAGTCACTGAGAACACAAACACTCCTTCATAGGAACTCTGGAACTCCCTGTCGGACCATTTCCACAACAGGATATCTGCCATCTATGGTAACTTTAAATCCCAACCCACCTACCTCTACAACCTCCTCACATCAACAGATGGCACCCACAACCACCCGCTCATAACATGGGAACAGCTCACCACCCAGGACACCACAACCACTATGAATTACATCTACTCTGGAGCCCCAACAGACTCCTGCCCCCACCACATCTTCAACCTCAGGAGCAAGAAAATCAGTTGCAAACTCACCACCATTCTCAGTGCATCCATCACCATGGCCACCTTCCCTGACAGATGGAAGTACACAGAGGTTAGATCCTTCCTCAAGAAACCCTCTGCCTACCCCACTGAACTCATAAACTACTACCCTATCTCTCTAATCCCCTTCTCCACTAAAGTCCTCGAGATGGCCATCAAATAACAACTCACTGAATTTCTGGAGAGAGACAACCTGCTGGATTCTTCCCAATCCAGCTTTCACACAAACCACAGCAGTTCTGTTTCTCCTCAGCCTCTCAGTTGCATCCAGCACTATATTCTACCAAACACACATTAGGAGACTCAACCACATCGGGATCCAGGGAGATACCCTCAAATGGATCAGATCATTTCTCACAAGAAGAACCCAGAGAATCCACCTACCACCCTTCACTTCACTTTAGAACGCAAGAGTACCATCAGCAGCATCCCTTGAGAGTCATCCTGGAGGGTCATCACTCAGCCCCACCCTGTTCAACACTAGCCAACATAGTCAGAACCTCTGGCCTCAACATCATTTCCTACAAATATGATACTCAGCTCATCCTCTCGCTCTCAGAAGACCCTACCACCACAAGGTCCAACTTCCGCACCGACATGATGAGTATCACCGACTGAATGAAGTCCAATACCTGAAGCTCAAAACAGACAAGACTAAAGTGCTGGTCTTTGGGAACAACCCCAATCCATGCAACAACACATGGTGGCTTTCCAAACCCTGACTCACACCTACAGACTGCAACCACAACCTCGCCATCATCCTGGACAGCAATCTCATTGTTAAATGTCAGATCAATGCAGTCACCTCCACCTGCTTCCACACCTTCCGTTTGCTCTGAATGATCCTCAGATGGCTCTCCATCAACACCAGGAAAACTGTCACTCAAGCCCTAGTTACCAGCCGCCTGGACTGCAACAACATGCTCCACGCAGGAATCACCATCCAGCTCCTGAAGAGACACCAGACGCTTAAGAACACAGCCACTAGATTGATCCTTAACCTCCCCAAACAGACCCTCATCACCCCCCAACTAGGAAACCTCAACTGGCTCCCCATCTATAAAATATTACACTTCAAGATGCTTACACATGCTTACAAGGCCCTCCACAACCTAGAACCAGCATCTATCAACTACCACCTGAACTTCCACCTACGCTTCAGATACCTGTGCTTTGCTTTTCTTACCCTCACACACACGCCCCACATTGAAGCTACAGTGGAGGATAATCCTTCGCCTACCTCACTGCCAAGTCCTTGAGTAATCTCCCTATCCACCTCTGAACAGCATCATCCCTACAGAAATTCAGAAAGTGGCTCAAGAAATGGCTATTTGACTGAGCCCAACAACAACTCAGCACCTGGATGCCCTCTCAGGTGATTAGTGTTGCTTTAAAAATCTGATTTGATTGATTGTTTGTGAGAGTCTTGATGAACCCTCAGAGCCTCATGCAGCAAGTTTCACTCCCTGAAACTTGCCACCTACTCTTGAAAGACTCTTCAGAGATCACAACAGCATTCTGTGGAAATAATAGTATAGGGAAAGCACTAGCCTTTCCAATGACTACTGTCACTTGCATGAGTGTGCATACTAGTGTGTGAGGAGGGATTGGCTTCTTCTTTCAGACCTCTCAATCAGATGAAGGGTGTGCATTGTAGTGTATGGGAAGGGACTGCCCTCTCCTGACAGATGTTTCTCTCAGATGACAGGTGTATGGGTAAATTAACCTTTCCTTTCAGACCTCTCTCTCCTATAACAGATGTGGATAGTTGTGTGAGGTGAGGAAGGGTCCTGTTTTGTCAGACCTCTCTCACAGATGACAGGTATGCATAGTAGGGTGTCTGGGTTGACTGTCCTTTCCTATCAGACCTCTCTCTCTCAGATAGCGCATGTGCATAGAAGGGTGTGTGGATGGACTGGCCTTCAGACCTCTCTATCAAATGACAAATGTGTGTATTAGTGTATGAGGAGGACATGGCCTCTCCTGTCGGAACTCTCTTGCAGATGACAGATGTGTATAGCAGAGTTCGTAGATGGACTTGTCTCTCCTGTCACATCTCTTTCTCAGATGACTAGTGTGCATAGTAGGGTGTGTAAATTGACTGGCCTCTCCTTTGAGACCTCTCCCTGGGATAACAGGTTAGCACAGTAGATTGTGGGGAGTGACAGTCCTCTCCTTCCAAAGCTCTCTGTTAGATGATGGGTATGCATAGCAAGGTTTTGTGGATGGACTGGCCTTTCCTGTCAGACCTCTCTGTTAGATGGAATGTGTGCATTACAGGGTGTGTTGATTGACTGGCCTTTCTTGTTACACCTCTCTCTCAGATGATGGATGTGCATAGTATGGTTTTGTGGATAGACTGGCCTTTCCTGTCAGACCGCTCTATTAAATGATGAGTGTGCATAGTAGTGTATTGGGAGGGACTGGCATCTCCTGTCAGACCTCTTTCTAAAGATAAGGGATGTGCATAGTAGAGTGTGTAGATGGATGGGCCTCTTCTGTCAGACCTCTCTCTCAGATGAAGTGTGTACATAATAGGGTGTGTGGATTGACTGGCCTCTCCTTTGAAGCCTCTCTGTCAGATAACAGATTAGCATAGTAGAGTGGAGGGAATGAAAGACCTCTCCTTCCAAACTTCTCTCTCAGATGATGGGTGTGCATAGAAAGGTGTGTGGATAGTCTGGCCTCTCCTGTCAGACCTTTCTCTCAGATGATGTGTGTGTGTGTGTGTGTGTGTGACTGTGTGTGTGTGTAGTAGGGTGTGGGGATCGACTGACCTGTCCTTTCAGACCTCTCTCTCAGATTATGGGTACGCATAGTAGTGGTGGGCAGGGACTGCCCTCTCTTGTCAGGCCTATTTCAGATACGTCAAGTGTGTGTGTAATGGGGTGTGTGGGTGGACTGGCATTTCCACTTATGCCTCTCTCTCAGATGATGGGTGTGCATAGTAGGGTATGTGGGTGGACTAGCCTCTAATCTCAGACCTCTCTTTCACATGGCAGGTGTGCATAGTAGTATGTGGAGAAGGAATGGCCTTTCCTTTCAGACTTCTCTCTAACATGACAAGTGTGCATGATAGGCTGTGTAGATGGACTTGCCTCTCCTAGCAAGTTTCTCTCCCAGATGATAGATGTGCATTGTAATGGTGGATAGGGACTGCCCCCTCTTGTCAGACCTCTCTTAGAGATGACAGGTGTGCATAGTAGTATGTGGGGAAGGAATAGCCCCTCCTATCAGACCTCTCCCCTGTATGACAAGTGTGCATAGTAGGGTGGGTAGATGGGCTTGCCTCTCCTGTCAATTATCTCTCTCATATGACGGGTGTGCAAAGTAGACTGTTTGGATAGACTGGCCTCTCCTGTCAGACCTTTTTCTCAGATGATGGATATGTATAGTAAGGTGTGTGGATTTGCTTGCCTCTACTTTCCGACCTCTCTCTCACATTATAATTGTGCGTGGTAGTGGGAAGGGACTAGCCTCTCCTTTCAGAACTTTCTCCCAGATGATCGATGAGCATAGTAGGGTGTGCAGGTGGAGTGTCCTCTCCTGTCAAATTTCTCTCTCAGGTGATGGGTGTGCATGATTGGGTGTGTGGGTGGACTGGCAGATGTGCGTAGCAGGCTGTGTGGATGGACTGACCTCTTTTGTCAAACTGATCTGTCAGATGACAGATTTTCATTATAGCGTGTTTGGTTGGATTGGACTCTCCTTCCAGACCTCTCAGCCAGATAACATTTGTGGTAGTAGGATGTGGGGAGGGACTATCCTTTCATGTCAGACCTCTCTCTCAGAAGAGTGAGGTGTATAGTATGGTTTAGTGAGGAGCTTGCCTCTACTGTCAGACCTCTCTCTCTCAGATGACAATTGTGCATATGGGAAGGAACTGACCTCTTTTGTCACCTTTCCATCATATGACAGGTGGGCATAGTACAGTGTGGAAAGAGCCTTAACTCTACTCACAACTTTTCCAAAGCCAGTAGGCGTAAATAGTAGACTCTGATAAACACCATCTTAGTAAGACTCCTTCCTACAGTAACAAATGCGCATAGTAGAGGGTATTCAAAGATCAACTACACCTTCCTACTTTTCACAACCCTGTGAGAGTTTTGCAAGATCGTAACATTTAAAAAAAAGAAATTACCCTTCTAAGCATCACAGTACTTATCTTTTACATACTTCATCTCAAACTCAAGGACCACAATATGCATTCCTACTAGTAGAATGTTTTGCAAACTCATCTACACCTCTTTACTATTCATGATCCCATGAGAATAACACTAGATTGTAAAAGTTAGTTAAAAAAACATACATTTATTTTGTTCTCAGTAGTTAACCATTAGACATCTCCTCTTTAAGTCTCGGGGGACAGCATGCCTTTCTGATGCCCCCTTATATAGCTTTTTAACCTAATCTCCACAACACCTCCAATTTTTCACAGTAAACAGTAATCGCAGCCATTTCATTTCTAAAATTCCAATAGCGAACCAATTATAGATCTCACTCTCAATGGACTCTTGGTACCATCTCAGCCCCATGAGAGCACGAAGGCTCATGGGAAAAACTGGCCTCTCAACCTATCACAATTCTCCATTTTTTAATTTGCTCTCTCATAGGAGGCTTGGGAGACCTCCATGAGCCCAACTGCCAAAATATACAGTTATTTTGGAACCTTAATTTCTCAAAAACTACTGAGTAGATTTATACCAAATCTTAAAAAGCACAACCTGAGGGCCAAAATCTAGCTTCCTGCCAAATTTGGTTCAGCAGTTTGCTATAAACTGTTTCAAAGAAGTCTTTGGAAATTGTACTGGGATATTAAGTTTTGGGACCATGCCCTTTTTCTCATCTCCCACTTGACGGCTCACACTGAAATTTTCCAGGCAGGGCCTGAGATGGACGAATTTGATTTTGAACATTTTGTGAAAATTTGTCTAACGGGGCCAAAGTTCATAGCAAACCAAACATTTTTTCTTTCTGTGGAAAAGCAGACTTAACTACCTAATGACGAGCACTACTAGGTAATATAATATATATATATATATCTTACCTACTAGTGGCCCCCAGTGCTAATTATAGTTGGGACCTAATTTCTATAAAAAAAAAAACATTTTTTGTTTTGCTAATAACTCTGGCACCGTTTGACAAATCTTTATGAAATTTTCAAAACTAGTTTGCCAGTCACTTCAGCTGCTGTCACTGAGGGGGGGGCAGAGAGGGAGTGCAATGCACATTTTCCCCATGCAGTTTACCTTAAGGATGTTAGAGATGACTACAGCCTGAATAGCTGAACAGTATCATACCAAATTGGCAGAAAGCTAGATGTTTGTCCACAATGAATTTGGTAAAAATCTGTTCACTAGTCTTGGATCCACAGATCGGACAGATCCCAAACTGAGATCTGATTGCCTGTCACCACTTCAACCAGGAAGCGGTGGCAACCATCTTAGAGCTTGTGACTCAGGATTCGGGCACAGGGTCCCTGGGGGTGATATCAGCCTGGGAAGGCAACCGCAATTCCCCCTCCTCTTAATTTTAAATATTGGCCTTGGGGGGTGGGTTCCCCGGGCATCACAAACCTCTGGGTGGGGGCCATGCAGCCCTGTCCTCATTAAAAAAAAAGCCCTGGGGTACCCAGGGACAGGTCCTATGGCTAAAATCCCACCACACATAGCCAAAGTCTGGGTGTAGGTGGCTGCCTTTAGGAGATTGGACACAGGGACAGACAACAGGCCAAGCCTTGTGGCCAACCACACACTGCACATGGCCAAAAGCTGTGCGGAGTGTGTGCTTGGTTGAATAAAGGGGTGGCAACAGGGCATGGCCACAGGCCATGACTTGTTGCCAACCCACCACTGTGCATGGCCTATGGTCATGCATAGAGTGGGGTTGGACAAATATGAGATTTGGCCACAGGCCCTGCAGCCAACCCTCCACTGCGTATAGCTGGAGACCACACGCAGTTTGATTAACATATGGTAAATAAATATTATCCTTCCTTAGCCCCACACTCCTTAACGTCTACATGGCCACTTTTGCATCCATCGTCAGGGCACATGGACTAAACATTGTCTCCTACGCCAACGATACCCAGTTGATCATCTCATTGACCAAAAACTCCACAACGGCCAAAAAGAATTCCCACAGTGCAATAGAAGCCATCACTGCCAGGATGAAGGACAGCTGACTCAAGCTCAACACTGCCAAGACTGAGATCCTCATACTGGGGCTATCCACATAAGCCTGGGATGACTCCTGCTGGCCATCGACCCTCGGCACCCTTCCACCCCAACAAACCACTCTCGCAACCTCGGCGTCATCCTGGACTTATTGCTCACCATGACCCGCCAAATCAAGTCAGTCACATCCTCCTGCTTTCACACACTCCAGAAGATCTGCAAATGGATCCCAAAGGACTGCTACAAAGCTGTAACCCATGCCATGGTTACTAGCAGACTCAAATATAGAAACGCTCTTTACGCCGGAACCACCTAGAAGAATCTCAAGAAATTACAGCACATACAAAACACCTCTGCTAGACTCATCCTGGACATTCCCCACTGCAAACATATCTTCAATCACCTCAGAGACCTCCACTGGCCCTCAATCGAGAAGAGAATTAACTTCAAGCTCCTCGTCCATGCTTACAAGGCCCTCCACGACCTAGGACCCGCCTACCTCAACCACCTCATCACCTTCTACTCCCCCACCAAACCTCTCTGCTTCACTCAACAAGCACTAGCCACCACACCCCGCATAGGGAAGACTTTGACTGGTGGGAGATCCTTTGCCTACCTCACAGCAAAGAACTAGAACACCCTGTCCCTGCAACTCAGGCAGCCACCATTGCTACCCAATTCAGGAAAGACCCTTAAACCTGCTCTTCGACCGAAGCTCAGAGGACAAACCCCCTTAGCATCTTGAGACCCTTATCAGTGAGTAGTTGCGCTTTATAAACCCTGATTTTATTTGAATTAGGGCACGGGTTAGAGTTACTTGAGATAACTCTAACTATAACCGATGAATTTCTATGGTTTGATACGTCTAAAATGTGAGCCTAACTATAACATCCCTGTAGCCCACGCTTCATTTTTAAAAATAAATTTGCCACGGATTTGCAACAAACATTTTTTTTAATGCTTTCTAGCCCTGGGGGGGTCTCTCTAGACCCCACCACAAGAGCTAAGATGTCAGGATATCTACACTCTGGCTTCTTTTCTTTATTTTCAACCTTTTTTGTCAGAATCAGCTGGAGCTAAGTCCCAACATGGGTGACAAAACTTCCTTGTTGGAGTGTCGTTAGTCAATTAGAACTCAGTACAAGATCGGGAGGAGTCGTAAATCTTTTGCGTCCCTCTGTATACAAAATTAAATTTCCTTTAATTTCTCAAAAAAATACTGAATGGATTTACACCAAATAAAAGGCCTCTTTCTGGACCAAGAGCTACCTTTCTGCCAAATTTGGTGTAATTCCATCAAGTGGTTTTGGCGCTATTGCTGTTCAAAATCCCTATGAAAAAATGAATGGGGAAAACGTATTTTGGGACCCCCCCCCTTTTTCTCGGCCCCTGCTTAACAAATCACCCGAGAACTTTCCAGACATCAACTGAAGTGACGTCCATTGTTTTGGGAAAAATTTGTGAAGATTCATCAAATGCCGCCAAAGTTATTAGCAAGATAAAAAACACTTTTTCTATAGAAACTAGGTCCTAACTATAACTACTCTACCCTGGTCCCTATTATTTTATTTTTACTTTTTTTCTGGGACACTGCGCAAGCGAGGTGCAAGGGGGCTGCCAACACTTCTTGGTTTGAAGTGTTGGTAGCCAATCAGAGCTGTGCATTTCCCTTCACAAGCTTGTCTTTATTTGCAAATACTATGCGGCCAGAGATATACAAATTTGAATTTCCCAAAATTTCTCAAAAGATACTGAACAGATTTACTACAAATAAGCAAAAGCGTAATCTGTGTACCGACAGCTAGCTTTCTGCCAAATTTGGTGTAATTCTGTCCAGTGGTTCGGCCTGTAGTTGGGTCTAAAGAATCCTATTGAAATTAACATGGGAAACGCAATGCTTTTTGAACACGCTTTTTCTCCACACCCACTTGACGGATCACCCTGAAATGTTCCTTGCACAACAAGAATCACTGCAACACTTTTTTGGGAAAATTTTGTGAAGATTTGTCAAACGTGCCAAAGTCAAAAAACGCTTCTCCTACAGAAACATGGTCCTAACTATAATTATTATATAACCTAGTGTCGTTATCGATATATAACATCTTGCTACTCCAGTTAAAGGATGTTGTTATACTGTTCACGACATCTATATGTTTGAATGCAGTTAGGATTATTGCTTTTTAATTGTTTGTATTTCTCAGTTCAATGTGCCGTTATCACAGTTTGCAAAAGCATACCAAACATAATCACAGCAAACACGTCAAAGAAATAAAGACTTTTGGATAAACAAAGCCTCCTTTGTAATATCATTTAGCGTGTTTTTTTGCATTATAGCGGTTAGAGCGACAGTACATAAAAAATAAGTCCGAGTGGAAGTACAGGGACAAGATAAATGACACATTCCTATTATATATTAGTCTTCAAAATCAGCTGCAGGCCCCCACATTTGTTCATAATCTAGCGAAAATATAAACAAGTGAAAATGTCGGTTGCATTATGCTAATACATAAATGTATTAAACACACCAATTTCAAAGCGATAACTTTTAAAGAGCATAATAAAAGCAACTTATCAATATTTATGAGACGTCATTTGAAATAGTCGAAACAGAGGGGGTAAGTTGTATAAGGTTAGTGTTCACCACAAGTATTCAAGACAATTTTTCAATAATGTGGTACGATTTTCCTTTCCTTATGCCAGCACAAAAATCCAAGCATTTCCATAACGACAGTTCAGGAGATTTATTATCTATCTGAATTGATTGACATGAATACGTTCTGTTTTCTTACGTATGTAACAATGTTATATTACGTCTCAGTCATTGAGCAACAGCCTGGTAAAGTCGATATGGGTACAATACCACGTTACTCGCAGTGTTAGTTACCACGTTACTCGCAGTGTTAGTTGCTGTCTACCGGAGTCAAGGCCTCACCCCACCAACACCCATTGAAATATGGTAAAGGAACTGGCATTGCATGAAAACACAGTGTACTAGCGTGTTCGATTCTATGTCAGGACCGGAGGCTCAGATTATGCTTCTCTTTCCATGCTTTATTTTTAAACAGCAGCTAATGAACATCATGGAAAGTAAAAAACTACATGACCCAATATTAGTCATGACACGTGATTAACCATAGAGAAGGAAGCCTATAAAGTGTTGAATCACACCAAGCCACTCCTCTTTCTTTGCTGCTTCGCAGCCAGATAAGTGTGATTTTTTCTTACTATTGTTATTCATAACGTGTTGGGAGCGGGCTTTTCCCCTCCTTATAAGCGCCCATTGGAGCGCTTTTGTTACGTGGAGTGGGAGCAAAGGGATCAGTACTCGCTCTCTTTTGTGCAGTCCTTTCATGCCGGGAGATATTTCTTCAATTTACAAATTCTTTATTTTACGACCCGCACTCTGCATGAGCGTGTTTTTATGGGGCCCACGTCGTTTCTTCTCCTCTGTCCTCTGCCGTCCTCACCGCATGTAGAACAGACGCGCGTGTGATTATTCTGTTAGTCCCTGCCCGATCCCTGCCGAGCCGCTTAATCTCCTCTGGTTTTCTCTTCCCCGGGACTCCGCTTGTTAACGCTCGCTCGGAGCGTTTGTTTAGAAAAATATTTTCACGCTCGACGGAGCGTTAATCCCATTACCTTTCCCCCCCTGGGTGCCGGCCTTCAGCGCTCGTGCCGGAGCGCTCTTTAGGCTTCCTTTATTGATTTTTCCTCCCCCGGGGCTCCTAATTATCATCGCTCGGTCGGAGCGCTTTTTGGGGAAATTGTTCACGCTTGTCGGAGCGTTGAACTAATTAGTTCTTCTTCTCTCTCCGGGGTACCGGCCTCTCAGCGCTCATACCGGAGCGCTTTTAGAACTTTTATTTATTTACTTACTTACTTAATTACTCTATTGTTTCCCCGTGAGGGTATTATTGAGGCTCTGCCTCAGGGGCAATCAGCGCATCTGCGCTATTAGACCCCTCGACAGGAGGGTATTATTATTAGAGGCTCTGCCTCGGGTATACTAAGTGCTACAGCGCTTTAAGCCCCTCTAATTTATATCTCCACCGGCTCAGCTCCCACTACGCCCCAGTGCTTGGACACTGGGGTTGAAACAATTTTTATTCAGGCTGGGCCTGGTTCAAGGGTATTTAACCCTTTCAGGGCAGCTCCCTCCACATCTAAAAAGTTGACGTTTGATTTCTGCCCTGATTTATTATTTTATTGGTGATACTGCTCCCCGTGAGCTACCTTTTTGCTGTTTTCAGTATGGCTGGCTATGATGACCAAGCCGAGGACTTGTACTATATTGATGATACTGCTGGCTCTTTTGACCAGGATTTGGTGTATGCTCTAAACGCGGGGGTGCGTCATTCAGTTAATCAGGCCTTGGTTCAGGCCATTCAGCCCATCAAGCATCACCTCTTGGGATTGGTTGATCAACAAGCTTGGACAGCGCCCGTGGGCGCACCTTCCTTGGAAGATCCTTCCTTTGCAGCAGGCCAGCAATCTGCAAAACAGCCTCCTAATCCGCATGCTGCGGATCTCCAATCCCTTTTAAGGAATATGGCTAGGGAACATGATTACAATGCGGGATCGCAAAAGAAAGCTGTGGATGATCCAGCTTCTTCTTCATCTGACCACTCTTCCGAGCAGGAGGACGCACCTCCTCGTAAACGCAAGAAGAAAGCCCCCCACCAGGAGGTCTCTACCCCTAAGGTGTTGACTTTCGAGCCAGAAGACATCGTGCATCCCAGATCCTCTCTGTGGTTACCACCCCCAGAGGTGGCAGACTGTGTAGAAGCACATATAAGACACGGATTTGATAAGGATATCCGATCTAGATAAAGGTCTGAGTGTCCCAGACCTGATTTTCCCTCCAAGGTTACAGAGACTCCAGAGTTAGATCCTACCCTTGTCATGTTCCTCAAGAAATCGGCTAAGGATCCTAAGAAGGGTATCGATCGCGCTTGGCGTGGATGTCATGATAAACTTTTAGACATTTCCGGACCTCTAACTAAGATTCTGGAATTGGCATTTCAAGCCAAGGAATCGGGTGACCCTATTAACCCGGATATTCTGGTAGGCTGGGCTCAGAGAGCTCTATGTTTTTTGGGCAATGCTAATTGCGCTATTTCATCTGAACGACGCAGATCGGTTTTGATGAAACTGGATCCCAAACTGGCGGACCTCGCTGCATCGGAATCGGGCCCCGTGGCCCAGGGTTTACTATTTGGTTCGCCCTTCATGAAAGAACTTGCTAAGTTCGTATCCACCTACGTCAGTCTGGACAAGGCACAAGGATCCATCCGGAGAGTGCTGCGCCCACTTTTTCGAGGGGCCGGACGCTACAGAGGGCGTGCCTTCAGCCGTTTCAATCAGCAAGGCCCCAATCGTGGATCCTTCCAGCAAGGAAGAGGGGATTATCAAGGTTACGACTCCTCCTAGTCCACCTTCTACCCATCAAGACCTAGGTATGGTCGAGGCAGATTCCGCAGAGGAAGAGCCAAAGGACAACAATCTTTCTCCCAGGAGTCGGGAGCCACAGGTGAGATTGGCCTTGAGTTCAGAAGTAATTTTGGGGGGCAGAACTCAGAAGTTTTTGGAGAATTGGTATCTAATCTCATTGGATGCTTGGGTCTTGGAGACCGTACATGGGTTCAAACTAGAATTTTACGAGACCCCTTATCAAACATGCCTTCCCAGGCAGAGATATTTTTCCCATCAAGAACACAGTCTTATTTCCGCAGAAATTGCAGCCCTGCTCAAAAAGGGTGCCGTTATCAGAGCTCCCCTTCACCCTTCAGGGTTTGTCAGTCCAGTGTTTCTTGTAGACAAGAAAGGGGGCGGCTCGCGCCTAGTTCTAAATTTAAAAGACTTCAACGTTTTTTTGCTATATCATCATTTCAAAATGGAAGGTATCCATTTACTAAGAGATGTTCTCCAAGAGGGAGACTGGTTAGTTCGCTTAGATCTAAAAGATGCTTACTTGACCATCCCTATATTTCCTTCACATCGGAGGTTCCTTAAGTTCTGTTGGAAGACCAAATATTACGAGTACAAGGTCCTTCCCTTTGGCCTGTCCTCCGCCCCTTGGTGTTTCACAAAGGTTATGCATCCAGTAGTAGAATTCCTTCGCTCCCAAGGGGTCAGGCTGATTGTATACCTAAACGACATCTTGATCATGGCTCAAGATCGAGACCTTCTGTTAGACCATCTCAATTGGTCGGTGTCTCTTCTTCAGAGTCTGGGTTTCATAATCAATGTCCAAAAATCCGTTCGGGTCCCCTCGCATCAGATAGACTTTCTGGTGTTCCAGATAGACTCATTACGGTCTCTCCTGATTCTTATTCTGGGAAGATCCGGTCAATCAAGAGATAATTGAAGTCTCTATTATCCAGACAGACTGTTTCCTTGAGAGCGATTGCTCGCATGGTGGGCCTGCTATCTTCTTCGATTCTGGCGATTTTCCCGGGTCCTTTGCATTACCGAGCCCTTCAACGTTTGAAGATTTCTCATCTTCAGAAGGAACTCAGTTATGCAGACCAAGTTCCCTTGTCGGAGGAGTCCCGTGCGGAGATGCATTGGTGGCTCGATCATATGGAAGCCTGGAACGGCAGAGCCATATTCAACTCTCTCCCGGATCTAGTGATAGAGTCCGACGCCAGTTGTTGGGGCTGGGGAGCCCGGTGTGGCTCAGTGTCCACGGGAGTCAGATGGTCCAGCTTGGAGTTGAGTCTCCACATAAATTGCTTGGAACTCCTAGCAGGCTCTTTTGCAATCAAGAGTCTTTCCCCCATCAGAGCGAATTGTTGCATTCTTCTTCGGCAGTGAGATATGTCAACAAGTTGGGGGGAACTCGTTCCCGCATCCTGGCGGAAATAGCCAAGGAATTCTGGCACTTTTGTCTTCAGCACAGGATTTCTGTGGTGGCGGAGTACCTCCCTGGGGTTAGCAACTTGGTGGCCGATTGGAACTCTCATCACCTGAGAGACTTCAGCGATTGGAGGTTACATCCCAGAGTTTTCCGAACTCTGTCTGCGAAGTGGGGTCCTTTTTCGATAGATCTGTTTGCATCTCGTCTCAATTGGCAGATGAAACGTTTTTTCAGTTGGAAGCCAGATCCAGAGGCATCAAAGACGGATGCGTTCCTTCAGGACTGGTCTCAGGAGCTGAGTTATGCATTTCCTCCCTTCCTGATGATTCCCAGGGTTTTGGCCCAGATCAGGAGTCAGCAAGCAGAGTTAGTTCTAGTGACGCCCCTTTGGAGATAGCAATGGAACTGAGTTGCGACCATCCAATCCTTCTTCCTTTCCGGGAGAATCTCGTCCAGGACCCTCAGGGCTTGTTACATCCATTGATCCTGGCAGGCAAGCTATCCCTGATGGCATGGCGTCTTTCAGGCAAAGATGGGTCATCCCAGGACTTTCGCAGGAGTCTTCCGACTTCATTACAGGTTCCTGGTCCTCCAGTACTCACAAGAGATACGCTTCGGCATGGAAGCGATGGAGTGCTTGGTGTAGTTCTAGGGGTGCAGCTCCTTCTTCAGCAGGTAGCTGTCTGGTCCTGAATTTCCTTTCCTCCCTAGCAGCGTCAGGTTAGGCTTACCGTTCTATCAATAATTACAGGTCCGCTATTTCAGCAGGGCATTTACCAGTAGAAGGTAAACCCATCGGTGAGTCTCCTATTGTATGTAAATTAATGAGGGGTATCAGGTTAGCTAATCCTCCTCGCCCCCGTTATTCATCCCTTTGGGATGTTAATGTTGTTCTTAGATTTTTAGAATCGAGGCCTGCTAATAGATTTTTGTCTAGGAAACAGTTATCAGCTAAACTCACCATGTTATTGTGTTTGATATCATGTAAGAGGGTGTCAGATGTTAGAGCTCTAGATTTAGCGGGGAGAGTTTTTTCTCCTGAAGGAGTTTCTTTCGCCATTTCACGTAGGACTAAATGCAATTTGAAGTCAGTGACTTACCCTTGTTTTGTGGACAACCCCATGCTTTGTGTGGTACAATGTCTTAAAGCTTACGAGGTAAGTACAGAAGAATTTCGTTCTGATATGGGGGGGTCAATTACTTATTTCTTTAGTTAAACCATATCACCCTGTTTCCTCAGCCACGCTCGCTAGATGGATGCGGTAGTTGCTGAGTGAAGCAGGTGTTGATGTTTCTAAGTTTGGAGCGCATTCTGCCAGAGGAGCTATGGCATCAAAAGTCTTTGGTTTTAGGTTCTCGTTTGGAGGACATTTTAAAGGCAGCAGATTGGTCTTCGCCTTCTACGTTTAAAACCTTTTATTGTAAACCTATTGTTGCTATAGCATCTGTAGTTGTGAATCAGCTTTGAACAAGCATAATCTGAGCCTCCGGTCCTGACATAGAAGAAAAAAAATTCTAGCATTCGCGCTAAGAATTTTTCAATTCTATTAAGGACACGGAGGCGAGGATTATCCCACCGCACTGTATATATATGATGTTGGAATATCATGGTATTTGTTGATATTATGTGCAAATTACTGTACGTCAGTGCTATCCCACCCTATTGTTAAATAATATAAGTATTTCTTATGGTATTCAGTTTTTATGGCCTGGATTTTTTCATTTTTTTCTAGGAAATGATGAGAAGTAATGGATCTACCGCAATTTCATTCTTCTTCCAGTCAAGTGGGATGCCAGTTCGTCTGCTTTCGAGATTCCGTTTACAAGTTTTGAGATTAAGACTTTGGTTTTTTCTGTTGCAAATTTTGGTGTTTGATTTTGATTTTGAATTTTGAATTTTGGACAAAGAAAGAGGAGTGGCTTGGTGTGATTCAACACTTTACAGGCTTCCTTCTCTATGGTTGATCACGTGTCATGACTAATATTTGGTCATGTAGGTTTTTACTTTCCATGATGTTCATTGGCTGCTGTTTAAAAATAAAGCATGGAAAGAGAAGCATAATCCTCGCCTCCGTGTCCTTAATAGAATTGAAAAATTCTTAGCGCGAATGCTAGATTTTTTTTAATCGTCTTTACATGCATCCTGCAAATGCGCATGTCAGCCTAGAAGCAGATGAGGAGGAGAGGTACTGAAGAATCCCCTATGGTCCATCAGCAGACGGAAAGAAATGATCAAACAGCTTTAACAGTGCAAGTGGAAAGAACAGAGTTTATGATTTCGTGTTTGACTCAGAGCAGGCATGCTGTACTTATGCCGCCGGAAGTCAGACAGAGCAATGCAGATGGGATCAAGGAGAGGGCATAATGGAGGTGATGTTTGGCGTAGGGTGACAATCCATGGCATGAAGTTTCCAACAGTTAGTATTATGCTGGGAACTGTCACAAAAGGATAATTTCTGAGGACATTGTGGAACTGAATGGCACAGTTCTGCTCACTCTTAAGGCAATTAGCCATGGCATGATGACTGCTCCTTACAGCATTTCTGGGCATCAGTGGTAGGGTATGCCAACAGGTGGCAAATACCGTTCCTCGAATAGTAGCAATAAAGCTTTACATATAGGCGACATCCATGGTGTTAGTAATGGCCACTTTTGGTAAAATGCTGATCCTGACATATTACTAGCATTCTTGTCAGTGTATGGTGATCCTTGAGATGATAATGGCCACCCTGTATAATGCTGGCCTTGATATATTGGAAATTCCTGACCTACGATGATGATCATGGTTTGATTATGTCACACTTGGCTTGATGCAGGACCTTGCATGCTTGTGGTAATTCTTGTCCATTATGGACATCCATTTCGTGATTACAGCCATCTTTGATATAATACTGACCCTAACATAATACTGTGAATTGCTGCAAGTTTATGGGCATCCATGATGTGAAATAGTGATAAATGGGAATGCGAAGCTGCATTTATTTATGTGTGACTGCAATACTTGTGGGTGGGTACTTGATGAAAATGACTAGCTGATGTTTAGCACCAAACATTATTTTATCAAAATAAGAAGCTGGTATTTCAGTTCAAAACGAAAATGAGAGTTCTTTGTTTGAGGGTAATTGATGTGCCAGAATTAAAATGATGAATTTGATAGTAAAGTGTGCATACTAAACATGATAATATGACATTTTGGATGTATATGTTGCATTTCCAAATGTACATTAGCATGCAGATGACGGGCTAAACCTAGAAACACGTGTCCAGAGATACACAGCACTTGCTGCACCTACTTAGGTGAAAGACTTTTGATTACTTTTTCAGCACAAAACAAAGTGACTGCATTTACCATGATGCATTGGGGCTAACTTTTTGCTTGAGTGTGAGGCAGTGTGCTCCCTTTTTTCTTTTTGTCCAATGACTGCTCCCTTGAGCTAACGAGCTGACGAGCTCTGGAGAGGCACCTGTGCGCCAGTGAGTGGTACATAAACCCGAGAAGACTTTTGGCGGCATTTCAAGCAACCCCACAGACTTGGCTGCTCTCTGCTGATGACGGGCTAAACCTAGAAACACGTGTCCAGAGATACACAGCACTTGCTGCACCTACTTAGGTGAAAGACTTTTGATTACTTTTTCAGCACAAAACAAAGTGACTGCATTTACCATGATGCATTGGGGCTAACTTTTTGCTTGAGTGTGAGGCAGTGTGCTCCCTTTTTTCTTTTTGTCCAATGACTGCTCCCTTGAGCTAACGAGCTGACGAGCTCTGGAGAGGCACCTGTGCGCCAGTGAGTGGTACATAAACCCGAGAAGACTTTTGGCGGCATTTCAAGCAACCCCACAGACTTGGCTGCTCTCTGCTGATGACGGGCTAAACCTAGAAACACGTGTCCAGAGATACACAGCACTTGCTGCACCTACTTAGGTGAAAGACTTTTGATTACTTTTTCAGCACAAAACAAAGTGACTGCATTTACCATGATGCATTGGGGCTAACTTTTTGCTTGAGTGTGAGGCAGTGTGCTCCCTTTTTTCTTTTTGTCCAATGACTGCTCCCTTGAGCTAACGAGCTGACGAGCTCTGGAGAGGCACCTGTGCGCCAGTGAGTGGTACATAAACCCGAGAAGACTTTTGGCGGCATTTCAAGCAACCCCACAGACTTGGCTGCTCTCTGCTGATGACGGGCTAAACCTAGAAACACGTGTCCAGAGATACACAGCACTTGCTGCACCTACTTAGGTGAAAGACTTTTGATTACTTTTTCAGCACAAAACAAAGTGACTGCATTTACCATGATGCATTGGGGCTAACTTTTTGCTTGAGTGTGAGGCAGTGTGCTCCCTTTTTTCTTTTTGTCCAATGACTGCTCCCTTGAGCTAACGAGCTGACGAGCTCTGGAGAGGCATCGTGCGCCAGTGAGTGGTACATAAACCCGAGAAGACTTTTGGCGGCATTTCAAGCAACCCCACAGACTTGGCTGCTCTCTGCTGATGACGGGCTAAACCTAGAAACACGTGTCCAGAGATACACAGCACTTGCTGCACCTACTTAGGTGAAAGACTTTTGATTACTTTTTCAGCACAAAACAAAGTGACTGCATTTACCATGATGCATTGGGGCTAACTTTTTGCTTGAGTGTGAGGCAGTGTGCTCCCTTTTTTCTTTTTGTCCAATGACTGCTCCCTTGAGCTAACGAGCTGACGAGCTCTGGAGAGGCACCTGTGCGCCAGTGAGTGGTACATAAACCCGAGAAGACTTTTGGCTGCATTTCAAGCAACCCCACAGACTTGGCTGCTCTCTGCTGATGACGGGCTAAACCTAGAAACACGTGTCCAGAGATACACAGCACTTGCTGCACCTACTTAGGTGAAAGACTTTTGATTACTTTTTCAGCACAAAACAAAGTGACTGCATTTACCATGATGCATTGGGGCTAACTTTTTGCTTGAGTGTGAGGCAGTGTGCTCCCTTTTTTCTTTTTGTCCAATGACTGCTCCCTTGAGCTAACGAGCTGACGAGCTCTGGAGAGGCACCTGTGCGCCAGTGAGTGGTACATAAACCCGAGAAGACTTTTGGCGGCATTTCAAGCAACCCCACAGACTTGGCTGCTCTCTGCTGATGACGGGCTAAACCTAGAAACACGTGTCCAGAGATACACAGCACTTGCTGCACCTACTTAGGTGAAAGACTTTTGATTACTTTTTCAGCACAAAACAAAGTGACTGCATTTACCATGATGCATTGGGGCTAACTTTTTGCTTGAGTGTGAGGCAGTGTGCTCCCTTTTTTCTTTTTGTCCAATGACTGCTCCCTTGAGCTAACGAGCTGACGAGCTCTGGAGAGGCACCTGTGCGCCAGTGAGTGGTACATAAACCCGAGAAGACTTTTGGCGGCATTTCAAGCAACCCCACAGACTTGGCTGCTCTCTGCTGATGACGGGCTAAACCTAGAAACACGTGTCCAGAGATACACAGCACTTGCTGCACCTACTTAGGTGAAAGACTTTTGATTACTTTTTCAGCACAAAACAAAGTGACTGCATTTACCATGATGCATTGGGGCTAACTTTTTGCTTGAGTGTGAGGCAGTGTGCTCCCTTTTTTCTTTTTGTCCAATGACTGCTCCCTTGAGCTAACGAGCTGACGAGCTCTGGAGAGGCACCTGTGCGCCAGTGAGTGGTACATAAACCCGAGAAGACTTTTGGCGGCATTTCAAGCAACCCCACAGACTTGGCTGCTCTCTGCTGATGACGGGCTAAACCTAGAAACACGTGTCCAGAGATACACAGCACTTGCTGCACCTACTTAGGTGAAAGACTTTTGATTACTTTTTCAGCACAAAACAAAGTGACTGCATTTACCATGATGCATTGGGGCTAACTTTTTGCTTGAGTGTGAGGCAGTGTGCTCCCTTTTTTCTTTTTGTCCAATGACTGCTCCCTTGAGCTAACGAGCTGACGAGCTCTGGAGAGGCACCTGTGCGCCAGTGAGTGGTACATAAACCCGAGAAGACTTTTGGCGGCATTTCAAGCAACCCCACAGACTTGGCTGCTCTCTGCTGATGACGGGCTAAACCTAGAAACACGTGTCCAGAGATACACAGCACTTGCTGCACCTACTTAGGTGAAAGACTTTTGATTACTTTTTCAGCACAAAACAAAGTGACTGCATTTACCATGATGCATTGGGGCTAACTTTTTGCTTGAGTGTGAGGCAGTGTGCTCCCTTTTTTCTTTTTGTCCAATGACTGCTCCCTTGAGCTAACGAGCTGACGAGCTCTGGAGAGGCACCTGTGCGCCAGTGAGTGGTACATAAACCCGAGAAGACTTTTGGCGGCATTTCAAGCAACCCCACAGACTTGGCTGCTCTCTGCTGATGACGGGCTAAACCTAGAAACACGTGTCAGAGATACACAGCACTTGCTGCACCTACTTAGGTGAAAGACTTTTGATTACTTTTTCAGCACAAAACAAAGTGACTGCATTTACCATGATGCATTGGGGCTAACTTTTTGCTTGAGTGTGAGGCAGTGTGCTCCCTTTTTTCTTTTTGTCCAATGACTGCTCCCTTGAGCTAACGAGCTGACGAGCTCTGGAGAGGCACCTGTGCGCCAGTGAGTGGTACATAAACCCGAGAAGACTTTTGGCGGCATTTCAAGCAACCCCACAGACTTGGCTGCTCTCTGCTGATGACGGGCTAAACCTAGAAACACGTGTCCAGAGATACACAGCACTTGCTGCACCTACTTAGGTGAAAGACTTTTGATTACTTTTTCAGCACAAAACAAAGTGACTGCATTTACCATGATGCATTGGGGCTAACTTTTTGCTTGAGTGTGAGGCAGTGTGCTCCCTTTTTTCTTTTTGTCCAATGACTGCTCCCTTGAGCTAACGAGCTGACGAGCTCTGGAGAGGCACCTGTGCGCCAGTGAGTGGTACATAAACCCGAGAAGACTTTTGGCGGCATTTCAAGCAACCCCACAGACTTGGCTGCTCTCTGCTGATGACGGGCTAAACCTAGAAACACGTGTCCAGAGATACACAGCACTTGCTGCACCTACTTAGGTGAAAGACTTTTGATTACTTTTTCAGCACAAAACAAAGTGACTGCATTTACCATGATGCATTGGGGCTAACTTTTTGCTTGAGTGTGAGGCAGTGTGCTCCCTTTTTTCTTTTTGTCCAATGCAGAGTTGATGATAATGGCTATGGGCCTGATTACGATCTTGGCGGATGGAATACTCCATCAAGAACATACCAGATTTTCCATCCATCATCTCCATAGGAAATAATAGGATCCTAATACAGCAGATGGGATATCTGTCACGTTTGAGCGGAGTAACCCGGTCTGCCAAGATTGTAGTGAGGCCCACTGTGCTTTTGGTTGACGTATTGCTTTGCTTATAAGCTGGCACCTTTCCACAGATCTACTCAAAGTTTGATACTTACTTACGAACACTTTCAACATGTCAAGTGTACAGATTCATTAAATGAGGGAATAGGCAGAGGAATAAAACTGCTCCCCTTCAAACACCCAAAGGATCTTTTCTCACTGCTAAAGTAACAAATGCTGAATATGCCAAAACAGGCATGGAATTAGAACTTTGTTCTCAATGTTATATTTTTAGAATTTGCTATAAATCCATGTAGGAATTTTTGAGTCATTTGCTTTTTTAACCCCTTCGCTGCCAGGCCTTTTCCCCCTCCTGTGCCAGGCCTTTTTTTGCCTATTTGGGGCAGTTCGCGCTTAGGCCCTCATAACTTTTGGTCCACATAAGCTAAACAAGCCAAATTTGCGTCCTTTTTTTCCAACATCCTAGGGATTCTAGAAGTACCCAGACTTTGTGGGTTCCCCTGAAGGAGGCCAAGAAATTGGCCAAAATACAGTGAAAATGTCGTTTTTAAAAAAAAAAATGGAAAACGTGGCTGCAGAAGAAGGCTTGTGGTTTTTCCCCTGAAAATGGCATCAACAAAGGGTTTGCGGTGCTAAACTCAGCAGCTTCCCAGCTTTCAGGAACAGGCAGACTTGAATCAGAAAACCCAATTTTTCAACACAATTTTGGAATTTTACTGGGACATACCCCATTTTTTTAATTTTTTGTGCTTTCAGCCTCCTTCCAGTCAGTGAAGAAATGGGCATGAAACCAATGCTGGATCCCAGACACCTAAACATTTCTGAAAAGTAGACAAAATTCTGAATTCAGCAAGGGGTCATTTGTGTAGATCCTACAAGGGTTTCCTACAGAAAATAACAACTGAAAAAGAAAAATATTGAAATTGAGGTGAAAAAAACATAAATGTTTCTCTACGTTTTACTCTGTAACTTTTCCCTGCAATGTCAGATTATCGAAAGCAGTATACCGTTACGTCTGCTGGACTCCTCTGGTTGCGGGGATATATAGGGCTTGTAGGTTCATCAAGAACCCAAGGAACCCAGAGCCAATAAATGAGCTGCACCCTGCAGTGCGTTTTCATTCTATACCGGGTACACAGCAATTCATTTGCTGAAATATAAAGAGTAAAAAATTGCTATCAAGAAAACCTTTGTATTTCCAAAAAGGGCACAAGATAAGGTGTTGAGGAGCAGTGGTTATTTGTACATCTCTGAATTCCGGGGTGACCATACTAGCATGTGAATTACAGGGCATTTCTCAAATAGATGTCTTTTTTACACACTCTCCTATATTTGGAAGGAAAAAATGTAGAGAAAGACAAGGGGCAATAACACTTGTTTTGCTAATCTATGTTCCCCCAAGTCTCCCGATAAAAATGATGCCTACCTGTAGATTTTGGCCTCTAGCTCAGCCGGCACCTAGGGAAACCTACCAAACCTGTGCATTTCTGAAAACTAGAGACCTAGGGGAATGCAAGATGGGGTGACTTGTGGGGCTCGGACCAGGTTCTGTTACCCAGAATCCTTTGCAAACCTCAAAATGTGGCTAAAAAAACACATGTTCCTCACATTTCTGTGGCAGAAAGTTCTGGAATCTGAGAGGAGCCACAAATTTCCTTCCACCCAGCGTTCCCCCATGTCTCCCGATAAAAATGATACCTCACTTGTGTGGGTAGGCCTAGCGCCCGCTACAGGAAATGCCCCAAAGCGCAACGTGGACACATCCAAATATTTGGAAGAAAACAGAGGTGTTTTTTGCGAAGTGCCTACCTGTAGATTTTGGCCTCTAGCTCAGCCGGCACCTAGGGAAACCTACCAAACCTGTGCATTTCTGAAAACTAAAGACCTAGGGGAATCCAAGGAGGGGTGACTTGCGGGGCTCGGACCAGGTTCTGTTACCCAGAATCCTTTGCAAACCTCAAAATTTGGCTAAAAAAACACATGTTCCTCACATTTCTGTGGCAGAAAGTTCTGGAATCTGAGAAGAGCCACAAATTTCCTTCCACCCAGCGTTCCCCCAAGTCTCCCGATAAAAATGATACCTCACTTGTGTGGGTAGGCCTAGCGCCCACGACAGGAAACGCCCCAAAGCGCAACGTGGACACATCCAAATCTTTTAAAGAAAACAGTGCCTACCTGTGGATTTTGGCCTGTAGCTCAGCCGGCACCTAGGGAAACCTACCAACCCTGTGCATTTTTGAAAACTAGAGACCTAGGGGAATCCAAGATGGGGTGACTTGCGGGGTTCGGACCAGGTTCTGTTACCCAGAATCCTTTGCAAACCTCAAAATGTGGCTAAAAAAACACATGTTCCTCACATTTCTGTGGCAGAAAGTTCTGGAATCTGAGAGGAGCCACACATTTCCTTCCACCCAGCGTTCCCCTAAGTCTCTCGATAAAAATGGTACCTCACTTCTGTGGGTAGGCCTAGCGCCCACGAAAGGAAATGGCCCAAAACACCACGTGGACACAACATATTTTTTCAGGGGCAGGGGCAGAAATGGCCTAAAATAAATTTGCCCCCCCAACCCCCACCCCCCCGGAGCGACCCTTGTCTACGGGGTCACTCCCCCTGCGTGACATTGGCACCAAAAAACAAATCCCAGGTGCCTAGTGGTTTCTGCCCCCTTGGGGGCAGATTGACCTAAAATCGGCCAATCTGCCCCCAAGGGGGGCAGAAATGGCCTAAATACAATTTGCCCCCCAGGGCAGCGACCCTTGCCTTATGGGTCGCTACCCATCTCTAAAAAACCAAACAAACAAAAAAAAAAGCACACATTTTTTTTGGGCCCTGGCGCCTAGAGGGTTCTGCCTCCCCCCTGGGGGCAGTTCGGCCTAATAATAGGCCGATCTGCCTCCACGGGGGCAGAAATGGCCTAAAATAA